>NC_142930.1:54493080-54573080 GCF_046866305.1 Octopus bimaculoides | reverse complement strand
GCTAGTCACATGGTTGGCAGAATTAAGATGCCCCTGCTTTTTGACAAGTATGTATACACATGTACACGCGTGCACACACACACATATTGCTGTTGACTGTGGATATTCTAAACATTACCAAATCATCTGACATTTGCTTTCTAGGCATATCTCTCTCTTTCCAGTGTAAAATAAAGAAGAAAAATATCTCAGAACAAAAGAAGTTTAGCTTCAAATCAATTTAACCTTATCTGAAAAGCAAGGCCTTAAATCATCAGTCCGTATCTGCCATTACTGAGAAATTGCTGCATAATAGTTGAATAATAATTTCTTCACCTCAAGATTTATGGTTGGTTTGAGATAAAAAAAACCTAAACAATAACATACAATAGAACTTGACAAGTAAAGTGGAAGAGAGTTAGGTTAAATCCTAGTCTGATAAAGCTTTGAACTGAAATATAATATGTTGTGGTGATGGCTGAAATTTCTTGTATTTGATTTGAGTTCAGTGCAAAGGCTTGCTTAACTTGCTCTAGAAATAGATACACCATTGATTAAACACTCCTGATATATATCAACTCAGGTTACAGTTTAAGAGCTCCATGTGAGAACATCTTTGAAATATCAGAACAATCAGAAGTTATTTATTACCAAGTGCATAAAATGTAGATATCATTGAAATCAAAGAACTGAATAAGCACTGGCATTATTTTATAATGTAAATCTCCCTGGGGTCCTGAAGAGCTGAAAAGCACCAGTATTGTCAAATGGTAGTAAGCAAATATAAGGCAAGTCCCCCTACTTGATAAAATGCTAGTAGTCTAGTTAAGGGACTCAGTTACAAACCCACAGCTACCAGACAAGACCAGACACTGATATAGGCCAGTGTTCTTAGATGAATAATGTTACTTTTATTTCTATTAGTTGATATAGGTGAAAAGTGGTAAGATTTCCACGAAACATGACTAAATCTACAACTCTTGATTTGGATGAAATTTCAACCCCAGGAGATATTTCATGATTCTAGAAGAAAATTTTGAATTTACATTATTTACAGTTGACGGATATTTCTCCTAATCTTGTTTGTTGTTAACACAACGTTTCGGCTGATATACCCTCCAGCCTTCATCAGGTGTCTTGGGGAAATTTCAAATCTGGGGTTCTCATTCCTGAGGTATTTTTTTATGTTGTTGTTGTTGTTGTTATTATTATTATTATTATTGTTATTCAGGTCACTGCCTGGAATTGAACTTGGAATCTTGGGGTTAGTAGCCCGTGCTCTTAACCGCTACACCATATTCTAGTGTGGAAATTGTTTTAATTATTTTTAGGTAAAAAATCCTTTATCATTCTTTAGACTGTTTCTGCTAAATTGTTTTTCCTTAATATTTATTTTAAGAATGCTAATGTTAATCAATATAAGGCTGGTTGATTTTATGCAATAAATAATATTGTATATAAAATTTTTATTTTTCTTCTTATATGCGAGAGAAAATTGGGATGAGGGATTGCTAAAATTCGGAACTACAGGGAAAAGATTTAAAAAGTACAAGTTTAAACGCTCACAGAATGCTTTTACCAATGACAGCATAGAGCTTAATTATGAAAACAGTAAGAACATCAAGCACACATGGAATAGATTTGTTTCGGTAAAAAAATTGATATTTCTGAAAAGATTTTGATTTTGTTTGGCTCCTCATTTATCATTATCTACATCATTTCGAAGATCTTTAGCCTCAGATCAGGCCTTCCTAAGCAGACCCATAGGCAAAGGTGGGGAAATTTCTAGCAGGTTGACTGCCTTGTGTAGATGCTCTTTCATAATCTACTTACTTCATTTTGATACAATAACAAGTAGCTACTATGTTGGAAATTTTTATGCAAAATTATTTCAAATGCAGTAAATTATATCTCTCTCCCAACCCCACATCAAAAACTAAACAGCTATACCTTCACTTTTGAAAAAGAAATTTATATTTAGAGATTCTAAATAATAATTTCAAAGTTTCTTTTTCAAAAGGCTCTCTCTCTCTCTCTCTCTCTCTCTCTCTCTCTCTCTCTCGAGAGAGAGAGAGAGAGAGAGAGAGAGAGAGAGAGAGAGAGAGAGAGAAAGAGAGAGAGAGAGAGAGAGAGAGAGAGAGAGAGAGAGAGAGAGAGAGAGAGAGAGATGGTTCTTTAAATTGAACCTACTTTTGAGAAATTATCTTCCAAGTCTAATAATGAAGATTTTTGTTCAAAATTAAAAGAATTAACAAAACTATTTAACTATTCTTTCAAGTACTACGAGAAAAAAACCCTAATTTGAAGTAAATTATCTCCCTTGGAATTTCTCCACAAAAAATTAAAAAACCAAAATGGAAAAGAAGGCCTATCTCTAACAGCTTCAAATCATTAAAGATTCTTCTTTTTTTAGGGAAAAAGAGGGGTGTAACCCCAAAATAATTTATACTTACGAATTCTTGGATCATACCAACTTGTTGTCCGCTCGACATGGTTTATATAATACACTTCTCCATCGTTGGTTGAAGCTTGTTCCCAACCTGGTGGAAGTGGCCCTAAATTTTGGAGAGAGACAGGTGGGGATTGCTGGGATTGTGGTCGACTTTGAGGCTGGTTGTTCAGCACTGTGTTATGAGACTTTCTTGGATCATGCCAAGTTGTTGATTGATCTAAATGACTGCAAAAATTAGAAGAAAAGAAAAAAAAGGAAATTAGGATATAATTTAATGAATCTGTCTAAATTAATTAATTAGGTAAATTGAAAGAGAAGTTTTACATGTATGGGTGATAGCATTTATTCAGGGGATAAAAGTATTTTGGAAAATCTTATCTAATTAAGACAAAATAATTTTTAAAATCACACACATACACACACACTTATATATACCTATATACATATATATATATATATATATATATATATATATATATATATATATATATATATATATATATATATATATATATATATACCACAAGAATAGGGATTTCAAGCCTCAAACAGAGCTCACTGTAAGCTTGCCACCTGGTGCACAGCTATCAAGAAAAACAGTGGTTAAAGCAAGAGTTTAATGTCACCATAGTTCTGAAATCCAGGAATCACAATGGTGGAGAGTGTATATGTGCATATATATATATATACACACACACGGAACAGATAATTGGCGCCTCAACAGCTCTCTGGTTAGTAAGCTCCTATCACACTGTCCAACCTATGCCAGCATGAAAAATGGACATTAAACGATGATGGTATATGAGTTACAAGAATATCTTATAAAAACAAAATGCACACACACGCACCAAGTCAAAAGTCATTAAATGAACAAAGTAAAGAAATGAGCTGGATATGTAAAGAAGAGGATGTGAATGGAGTTAGAGACAAAGAAAGTGGAATTAACATCATTGATCTTGGTCAGTGATGGCTGTAGGAGAGATTTGAGGAAGAGAGATGGGCAGACAGGAATAAGAGTAAACAAAAAAAATGGTGAGAGAGAGTGACAGGAGAGTGAGACAGACAAACAAACATATAGATAAATATAGAGATAGACACAGACAAAAAGATAGAGAGACTACAGATAGAGGAAAAGATAAATAGAAAAAATACTGATAGATAAACAGATACATATCTTGGTTATCTATCTTTGTCTTCTTGAAAAAAGTTCCACCAAACAAGTTAAAGAAATCAGCAGCAGGTTAAGGATTGCCTAATATTAATCTAACAAGCAATACAATAGGTGCCCTATGATTGATCTGTATTCATTTGTCTGTCTATCTATCTAGCTAACAAAAGAGACAAGATGGTATCATTGTATCAGCTAAGAGCATGGCTGGTGGATTGGGAGGTGGTGGTGGTGGTGGAGAACTAAATGCTGATGACTAGCAGCACTAAAGGCTATCTAATATGTAATGATTGCAGCGACAGTGGAACAGGACATTGGCAGCTGGGGATGAGAGAAAATAGAGAAATGAGTAAAAAAAAAAGAATGAAAGAATCAAGAAGCAGCAAGCTGGTAGAATCATTAGTATGCCAGGCAAAATGCTTAGTGGTATTTTGCCTGTCTTTATGTTCTGAGTTCAAATTCCGCTGAGGTCAACTTTGTCTTTCATCCTTTCAACTTTACCTTTCAAATTAAGTACCAGTCAAGCACTGGGGTTGATGTGATCAACTTACCCCCTCCCCCACTATGGGGCCTTGTGCCTATAGTAGAAAGGATTATTAATATTCCCAAGGCAGTACCTGAACATGGCCAGAGTTTAATGACTGAAACAAGTAAAAGGTAATAGATAAAAGAATGGGAGAAGGAAAAAGTAAAACAAAAGAGAGAAGGAGAGAGAGAGAGAGAGAGAGAGAGAGAGAGAGAGACAAGCAGGGGAGAAATGGCAGCAGTGAAAGTTTGATGAAGATGTGAAACAAAAAGATACAAAAAAAAAAAAGAAAAAAATGGTATCTCTTTTAGTAATCACTTAAATTCGGATACATTTCCCCATATGACCCTAACTGATAAAGTACAGCAAAAGTTTTCTTGTCAATGTAAGCATACGCATAATGATAATTCAGATGATGATGATGAGGATAAAAATAATAATAATGGTTTCTGATTCAGGCACAAGGCCAGCAACTTTGAAGGGTGGGGAAGGGACTGTCAATAGAACTGATACCAGTAACTTACTGGTTCTTTATTTTGTTTAGACTGGAGTAATGGAAGACATAGTTGACCTTGACAGGATTTGAACTCAGAACAAAAAGAACCAGAACAAATACCGCAGGACATTTTATCTGACACTTTAATGATTCTGCCAATATACCCACCTTTATAACAACAACAACAACACTAATAAAACAGTGCATGTAGCTAAACAACAGGAGCAGTGCATAATAACGGTGATAACACCAACAAAACAGAGAGAAAATAGGAGAAAGAGAGGCATAGTAGTGGTGAGAGATGAAGCAATGTTAACTATTATACACTAGAAGGCACACACACACACACACACACCTCTAGCTGCTTGCTTTGCTAAGTCTAAGGATCTTTAAAAGACTACATATATACTGTGTGTGTGTGTGTGTGTGTGTGTGTCTGTGTGTGTATACACTCCGTGATGGAGGCTGGAAGCTGGCAGTTCTTCAAAACCAAAGCCAGAAACAGAGGCAGTAGCACTGGGTACAAACAAGCAAGGCTGTCAGCCAAAAGAAAGGATTACAAAATAGATATTTACCAAGAGAGAGGAAAGAGATTGCAGTAAAAACAGGGAATGAACAAGAGAGGGGGAAGAGAGAGAACGAGAAAGGAAACGATTGGAGGAGGAATGAAGTATAGGAGTAGAAGTAAAACTAAGACAGAGATAGCAAAGAAATAGATGCAAAAGGTAGAGAGGGGGGGGGGAGAAAGAGAGGAGGAAGAAGAACATGAAGAAAAAAGTTAAAGGCACTAGAAAAAGAGAACTAGAATAATCTGTATGCGGAATAAATAAATACATAAATATTCTTAAAGGATGTGAGAAAAAAATACAAAAACTTTCTTTCAAAAGAGTAAAGGTTCTCAGAAAGTCCTTTTATAGGAAAGCAGAGAGAAGGAAGGAGGGAGTGAAACTAGAAAGCACCAAGGGGATGCAGATAGATAAGAGGGAGTTGGAGAAAGATATAGGGGAAAATAAAATGGTTTTGGTGAGGGGGAGGTGGACTGTTAAAAGCAGTAGGCCACTGGGATAACTAAATCAGCTGACAGTGTAGAGAATGAGTAGGCCTCTGTGTGTGTGTAATTGTGAGAAAGGGTCAATACATAATTCATTCAATATATGATATGGTGGCAGGGAATAACAACAAATACAAGATATATTGTTTCCTTAGACAATTTCTTTGATATGATTTCTGCAGGAAACAAGAAAGCTGTTATACTCTTGTGTGTATGTGTATGTATGGGGGTATTTATATATATATTTGAGTGTGTGTGTGTGTGTGTATATATATATATATATATATATATATATATATATATATATAGCAAGACTGAATATGAAAATAATTCAATGAAGAAAGTGAGTGTTATTTTAAAGACAATAACGCTTTCTTTAATATTATAATATTATAAATAGATTATGGTGGGGAGAAGCTAAACACACACACACACACATACGCACACACACTAAACTTTTAATAGATGTTTTAAAATAAAACAGTACAGTAAGAATATATACCAAAAGTAAAGAATTTATATAAATTCTACATGCATAAAAACAGAATTCGTCTTGATAAGGGAGAAAGCTAAGAATGGTAAAAACCACTCTGAAAATGTTAGGTCACTGCAATGGAATCCAAGTGATATCTTGTAGGAGAGAGGCAGGAAGAAGTAGAGCATGTTTCAAGGCAAGCCTGCTACCAAACAACCTTCACATCAGATTGAGTCACCAACAACTTCCAGAAGGAAGAGCTAATGACATCTCCAAGAATGAACTACCCAGCTAGGATAATCAAATACGATGAATAAATAGAAGAAAATTTTGAAGTTTATATATATATATATATATATATATATATTTTGAAGTTTATATACATGTGTGTGTGTGTGTATACGCATACATACATTTATATATATAAACATTATACATATATATATATATATATATATATATATATATATATGCATATGTACTCATACATACACATGCACACACACATACATATATATATGCATATATAAAGAGTTATTAATGAGGGATTATCAATCCAGTAAAAATATTTTATAAGCATTGTTAATACAAATACACCAGGCTAACAAAACTTTCACATTAGTAGAGAACTCTGCATATGCTTATGGTAGGGTCCAAGGTTTTAGTTCATCAATCACCATTCCATATTGTAAAATCCACGGTTGTCTTCCCAGTTAGACAGGACTTTTACAAGAGTAATATACAAGACAAGGTATAAATAGTGGTCATTAAATATTCCTCTATTGTGGTAAATATAACTTGTAGCTGTCTCTGATAATTGTTATAGGTTCGTTCATTGATCGGTTTGCTCAATCGGTCAATTGATTAGTTGAGAAAAGTTGAACGATCTTTAAGAAGTAAGGCTGTCAGAGTCAGAGCATACATACATATTAGTCACACCTACACTTACATATACAAGACATTGCTTAAAATTGTTTAACATTACAACTAATTACAAAATATACATGTGTGTGTATTTACATATTCATGTATGTATGGATGCATGTATTGAAATAATAGCTAACTGATTTGATAGATAAATACACACATAAGATACACTGATAGATAGCTCAGTACAGAAATTGATGTAAGGGATACTGAGCTAAATAGTTACATGAATGGATATACACAGATAAATTTGTATGTATCTCCCTACATCTATCTGTGCATCTATCAACATCATCATCACTCTATGTCTACTTTCCATGCTGGCATGGGTTAAACAATTCAACAGGATCTCTCATCCTTCCTGCATGATGTGATCTTTTAGCCCATCACATCCTGCTGAATAATTTACATGACATGGCCCTCTAACATGTCAGATCCTGTTGACCCATCCAACTCCTGCCAGCATAAGAAGCAGATATAAAATGGTTCGTGGGAAGAGCCAATTTAACGATGCGTCCTGCCCTAACTCTTCGAAACACCAGTGTTTTAATGGTGGCAGCTGATGAAGGATATGTTCTCTATGTGGCCTACTTGTTTTTTGTACCTTGTTTATCATTTTGTCCATGTTCTTTTGCAACGTCATGTACCCAGATATGTATCTATATGTACATGTAGATGAAGGTATGTACATAGATGTACATATATATGCATATACTCATATATTGTTTATATATATATATATATATGAGAGAGAGAGAGAGAGAGAGAGAGAGAGAGAGAGAGAGAGAGAAAAGTAGATAGACAAACAGACATGGCTAGACAGAAAGAAAAAACTTGATAGATGGACAGAAACATAAATGGTTGAATAAATTAAGTTGTTAAAAATTTTCCTGAATAATTAAAGTTGGAAATGATTTCAGAAATGATTTAAAACCAAAACATAGCAGACAATGGGGATTACATAGGAATCATATAAGCTGAGATAACTAAAATGTAAGTTGGATTATTGAAATGATCAACAACATCTAAATGATTTAATGAATTTTCCTGTCGTAATAATTTTATTTCATTTCATCAAAGTTACTGATATTCTCAGAAAATATGTTTCGAAATATATGAGACAACTCTTTTTAATTACTACTTCCAGCTTCTTGCATTTTATTACTTAGTAAGAAATAATTATTGTTTAGCTGGAGAAAGTGCCATGGAGTAGTAAAAACTACGAAGTGAGCTGAGATAATGTTATATACAATGTTTAGTGATTTCTGAGTTCAAATCTAGTTAGAGTTGACACTGTCTTTCAATATCCCAGGGGCATGATAAATACTAGAATCAATTCAATGGTATCCTCCATTCACTCAAAAATGTGTAGCACTTTATACCACTGAATGAAGAGTGGCTAATGTGCTGGAATAAAACCCAGGCAGTATTAAATTCATAAAGGCGAGCTGGCAGAATCGTTAGCATGCCGGGCGATATGCTTAGCGGTATTTCGTCTGTCTTTACATTCCAAGTTCAACTTTGCCTTTCGTCCTTTTAGGGTCAATATATTAAGTACCAGTTGCATACTGGAGTTGATCTAATTGACTGGCTCCCTCCCCCAGAATTTCGAGCCTTGTGCCTAGAGTAGAAAAGAGTATTTAATTCATAACTCTTCTATTCAGAGTTTAGATCCTACAAGGGTTAACTTTGCTGTTCATCAATATGGAATTGATAAAATAAGTACTAGTAGTTATGCTGTTTGTCAATCAAATCAATCAACTAATCTGCCATCTCTTATGAATCTTGTAGTTTTAGTGTTAATGCAAACTTTAGAAAATAACCAAAATATAAGATAAAAAGAAGTTACAGCCTAACTTTAAAATCCTCTCAAAAACTTATTTGAAAAATTATTATATGAATAATAATAATAATAATAATAATAATAATAATAATGGTTTCAAATTTTGCCACAAGGGCAGCAGTTTGGGGGGAGGGGATGAGTTGATTACACTGACCCCAGTGTTCAACTGATACTTATTTTATTAACCCTGAAAGAATGTAAAGCAAGGTCGACCTCAGCAGAATTTGAACCTAGAACAGTGGCAGACGAAATACCGCTTAGCATTTCACCTGGTGTGCTAACGATTCTGCCAGCTTGCCATCATAATAACAATAATCCTTTCTACAATAGACACAAGGCCTGAAATTTGGGGGAGGGAACTAATTAATTGCATCGACCCCAGTGTTTCCCTGGTAATTAATTTATTGACCCTGAAAGGATGAAAGGCAAAGTCAACCTCAGTGAAATTTGAACTCAGAATGTAGCGACAGGCGAAATTCCGCAAGTATTTCGCCCAGAGTAATCATAACAGCAACAACAATTATGACGACAATGATGATGATGATAATGATAATAATCCTTTAATAATATATGAGGATTGACGTAAATCTTCACAAAAGTAAATAACACAATAAGAATTGTGCAATATGATATGTAATGAAATACAGATTGACTCTGTTGAAATAATGTTCAATTTAGCAAAGAGATTCAATCTGTATTTTATTACATATATCACATTCTTATTGTGTGATGATAATAACAACAACAGTAACAATTTTTTCTAACATAAGACATGTTATAATAACCATAACCACCATCATCATCCTATGTCTGCTTTTTCCATGCTGGTATGAGTTGGCTGAGACTTCTTGAGGTAGTATTCTATGGCTGGATACCCCTTCTAGATGCCAGCTTTTGTTTTCAAGTGAAGCACTTCACTTCCACTGGTCTTTGCACATTGAACAACCGCACTCTGAGGCATTGTAGATGTGGGCCATATACAAAACATCACTGCTGCCTGTGTGAAGACAGGAAACAAACACAAACACACATGCACATACATTTGCACATGCACATATGATGGGCTTCCACACAATTTCCATTAACTAAATTTCACTCAAATATTGGGCAACTGGAGGTTATAGTACAAAGTATTTACCCATAATGCTATACAGAGGATTGAACTTGAAACCATGTAGTAGCAAAGCAAACTTTTTATTCATACAAGTTCTAATAATTCTGATTTCGAACATTAGTGGAAGATCTTGAATTAAAAGGGTGGGGTATTGTCAATTGCATCTACTCCTAATATTTGGGTGGTATCTTATGTTAAGAACCACAGAAAGAAAAAAAAGCAAAGTTGGTGTCAGTAGCATTTTAACAGAACAGACAGCACTGTAACTAAATAATCGTTTCTAATTTCAGCACAAGGCCAGCAATTTTGAGGTGTTGGGGCTAGTTGATGACACTGATTCCAGTACTTGATTGGTATCTGATTTTATCCACCACCCCACAATCACCCATAGTAATGAAAGTTTAGGGGAAAAAGATTTATGAGTAAAACAAGAGGAAAGAGGGAGCATAAAATTTAGTTGGGAGTATTTTCAACTTCGGTTTGGCTGACGCAAATGTCATATGTCAAACCAAAGATTTCATGTCTACAAAATGACGCATCCAGAAAAATCAACCCTAACCAAGTCTGTGTACCACCCACTCTTCAAGTACAGCTGTTGTTGCTGCTTTAACATATGTAGCTAGCATATATGATACAGTACTTATTTGGTTACAAAATATTGCTTGGTAACTAACATGTGATAATACAAAACCAATGTAAAGAAGCTAGCTAGTTACAGAGCCAATCATGAATACAAGTCAGAAAAATTCTAAGGGAACAAAACCATACATTAAACAGTGGCTCTTAAACCTTTGATGTTGGTGCATTGTGTATCAAGTAAAAGAATTATTGGTATACTTTGTAATAAAAGTTAAAATAATTTATGTTTATAAGTTAAAAATTAGAAAAAAATATAGAAAGACTATTATTTTTTCTTATTAATCATATTTGTGTAAAATAAGATATTGAATAACATGTTTTTAAAGACATTCAATTGTTAGTACAGATTTTCTAAAGCTTTAAACAATAGTTTTTAAAATCTGTGGTGTACCTGGATACCCCTTATGGAGCTCTGCTTGAGAAGTACTTCTTTAACTGTTTTGGTACCAATCTGCTAGAGACCTCACCTAATTCTATGATACAAATGTCTTGCTTTAATATTATCTAAATTAAAACCTCTATCAAAATTCCTTTGTATGTTCCAAACACAAGCTTAATAATGACATTTTATTTTATCAAATTCTTCATTATTTTCAAAATTAATTGAAATAAATGCAGAGTATGTCAAGGATATACTGTAACATAAGCATGGAGGGTGACAATAAACCTGCCATTAATGCTAAAGAGACTTACTGTAAATAAACCTCAGTAGCAAACAAGGTCTCAATAACTAAACTCGCCATTAAAGCAGAAATTCATCAACTGATATATATGCTTAAAGAGCTAATGAAAACTGCACACAATATTCCCATCTTATTAAATCTGAAAACTCTGAACCATTTAAAAACAAAATGAGTAAGAAAATCAAAGTTATGTTCAATGTACACTGCCACATACTCCTATTCCATTAACTAGTCAGAAGATATATTAGAAACAACTGAATCTAATCAAAGGGTTTTTTATTGTTTCTTTCTTTTATGACAGCATTTGAATGTATTTTGCATTAATAACTATTATTAAAGCTATCAATATCTGTCAAAACTTTGTTGCTATGTATATAACCATGACTGAGAACTGATTTTGTTTTTCGTAACCAATATATAACAGACTTCATTTTTGTATGAAATAAAAACTGTAGTTTGCACAGCATTTCATCAAAATAACTTCCTAGAAAAATAGATATGAAATAAATCAAAAATAAATAATCAAGCATATTGTTTAGTTATCATTAATAAAACATGGCTAGCTTTAGTAGCTTTTGAGATAGCAAATTTGACACTCAACCAATATAGCAAATAAACTAATAAAAACAGAGGAACCTAAGATTCGATATATATATATTGGACAAAGAGATAATAATGGTAGTTGGCCAACACAATGCAATGTAAAATTTAATTTGAAGAAAACTCTTATCCCGTGACTGATTGCAAAAAATGATGATGGTTAAAAACGGTTGTCATTACTGAAGTGTTAGTCAAATGATTTGTAATTTTAAACATTTTCGAAAAACCTAGAAACAAAAGGGACAAGTTTGATAGTCCATCTACACCACTGACTGATGAAAAATGAAAGACAAAACAAGTCTTTTAGTATTCTCAGTCTTTAGAAGAATTAACAGAAGCTAATTTGTGCTTTTTAAATAACATTGGAGCAACATCTCTCTAGACAAACACTGTCACATGACAAAACCACAGAACAGTTAAGAGACAACTGCTCAACCTACTAGATGTAACAACCAAACCAGTTAGTAACCATGTTTTTTAATGAGAGGAATACCTTATTCTAAGTTTGGGGTTATTCTAAAAAGAATCAATAACTAGGAGAAACTCAATAAACTAACCTTTTTTTTATTAAGATGGTATCTGGAACATTTACAACTATAACATGATATCAAGACAAGAAAACACAGACAGGAGCACATTCATGCATCTTCCCATACATACATGCATATACCATATATATATATATGTACCATATATATATATATATATATATATATATATATATATATATATGTACCATATATATATATATATATATATATATATATATATATATATATATATATGGTACATGGACGGGATACCAAATGCACTTTTACCGAAGGACAAGAAGCTGAACAGACACAATGCTGAACAAACAAAGACAAAAGGATAAGTTACCAAAAAGACATACGAAAATTAAAATTTAATCTCATTAAATCTTAAGTGCTAAATTGGTGAATTGGTCATTAAACTATGAAGGTAGGAATGTTTTTTTTTTTTATTATTGTGTCTGTTCGGCTTTATGTCCATTTGGCACCATGTCTGTTCGGTTTCTTGGTCTGATGCAGGGTTAATCACTTTGTCAGCTGAGTGGATTGGAACAACATGAAATGAAGTGTTTTGCTCAAGAGCATTTACCTGGCCCAGGAATTGAAACCACAAACTCACAATCAGGAGTGCAACACCCTAACCATCACTAAGCCATGTGCCTCTACATATTAAATCTATCAAATTCCCTCTTAAGGCTTTGGTTGGCCTGGAACTATAATAGAAGACATCTGCCCAAGGAGCCACACAATAGATCTAAACCTGAAACTATGTGGTTGAGAAGCAAACTTCTTATAACACTAACATGCCTATGTGTACTTATTAATCAGAATAGTTAATTACTAAATTTAACACTCATGCAGAAAATTACAATCCAAAATGATACGGTAGAGAGAAAGTAGTATGCACAAGTATGATTCAAGACTTTCAAAGAAAAACTGCACATTAATATGTCTGTCTGGCAAAATTAAGGAGCAGCTTTGTGATAAAATTAACTATAATAGGTATAGGGGTAAACTCTATAAAAGTGGAAATTTTAGAAGGGCTCTGTCTCTAGAGGAATGGCAGTATCCTGCTAAGATATAAAGCTAGGTAAGATTTGCAGCTGATTCTCAAGTGGTGTATTTAACAGTAGCAGTTGTGGCAGTGATAGAAGGAGGGAAGAGATTGGTTTACAAAAAAAAAAAAAAAAAAAAAAAAAAAAAAACCTCATCTCTAGAGAATCTCTGTGAAGCTATGATGTGAGGGACATTTACCAATAGGTATTTGAAAGGAAAGAGTTAATAACTGAACAATTTAAGGAAAAATGTAAAAAGTATTAATAACACATAACTTAGTAGTATAATTTTAAAAGTTCTCAATCATATTCTGCTCATAAACAGTAAAGGAATTTGACTCAATTCTTGATTGAAATGGTGGGGGTTTTTTCCACTCGTTAAGCATAGAATGAGATAAGTCTGGTTTTAACACAGAAGACATTAAATTATGCAGTGAAGTTTGTATATTTGGATAAGTCCTTATGATGTGAAAAGAAGAGGATGAGATTTTGGAATTGAACTATTGTCTGAGAAAAAAAATTCAGGATTTTAAGAGCAGTAATTCAAATAATAATAATAATAATAATAATAATAATAATAATAATAATAATAATAGTAATAATAATGGTTTTTGAATTAGGTACAAGTCCAGAAATTTAGAGGGAAGGGGATTGGACCATAGTGCTTGATTGGTACTTTATTTTATTGTCCTTCAAAAGGATGAAAGGCAAAGTTGACATCAGAACATAAAAAAAGAACTGGAACAAATACCACAAGACATCTATTCTGCCAATCCTCCCTCCACCCCTGACATCAATAATAACAACAATAAATCAAGAGTGAAATGTAAATAAAAATCCACACAGAGACTGAGAAAGCTAGTGGTGGTCAGTAAAAATATTTTTCTCTCTGAGACAGAAGGTTAGTCTTGCTGAAATGTCTACATCCTCTTTTCACCTTTGGCTTGCAAACTCATAAGCTTAACTCTATAATTTTGCAGTAGATGCAAACTTTTACCAGTTTGGTTGGAATCAGTTTCTTTTTTGAATTTATAATAATCAAGGTTCAACTTTTTAAAGTTACATATAGAAAAGTATTCTTATCATTCTTTGTTAACCTCTATTGAGTATTTATAGTTACACATTAAATATTCATACTTCTTCATGTCAAGCCAGCTAACCAGCTAACTCTCTCTCTCTCTCTCCATTCAAGTATTTAACTGTTTATTTAAGGTTTTGTCAAGGTTTTGGTCTGTTAATATTTTGCTTGTTTTATATATATATATTGTTCTAATCAATTTCATTATGTATATTTTGATTAATTGTTGGTAATTATCTATGAAATATATTTAAAGAAATAAATTGCAATTATGTAAACATAATTATTTTTAGTCATAACACCATGCCAAGGTTATTTTCCTTCTTGTTGTAGCTGAAAAGTTTGGATGTTTCTTGCCTAAATTCCTACTCTCTTTCTCTCTCAAAATCTCTTATTATTATTATTCCTTGGACTAACTACTACAACGCATGAAAACTAGGACAGACAATCAGATCTAATTCAGCAAGTTTAGGTAACTAACAGAAAGCAATTCAGGACTGCCTGTCAGGGAAATAATAAGACTACTGGCAACAGCAACAATCCTCTCTCATTTGAAAGGCTACAGATGAGTAGGTGAATGTTTATACACAGGCTACATCTAAGATTACAAAGTTCCTCCTGCAAACAGAGAAGAGAAGAAGAAGAGAGAGAGAGAGAATTTGTCAGAGAATGAAAACTTGAGAAATCTACCAACCAGATTTATTTATCAGATGAAAAAAAATAAATAAATAAATAAAGATGAAGATAATTGCAATAATACATATAAAAAACAAAAATGTTCTAGAAACCAAACAGTTTTGGAAGTTTTCTGTGCCTACAGCAATGATGAACATGATGATGATGATGATGATAATGGTGGTGGTGATGGTAGGATGATAATGATGGTGATGATGATGACGATAGCAGCTTTGGAAAAATACCTTTTATGTAGAATATGTTGAATGATAGATAATCTAATGTATATTTTTCAGTTTTTTTTTTTGTTTCTCTCTCTCTCTCTCTCTCTCTCTCTCTCTCTGTCAGGTTTCTTTTTAACCTAGGATTCTACTTTGTCATACATTCCAATGGCCTTTCCCCTCATTGACTTATAAGAAACAAAAAGAGAGAGAGAGAGAGAGAGAGAGAGTTTTCCATTTTCGTTTATTTTCTACAATGATTCTCTTTCAAACCAAGCAGCAGTAATATGGCGAAGCCCTCCTTTTTAAAGCCAACTGCAACAATCCTCTGAATAACAGAAACAGAAATGATATAAGGGTGGGGTAGCAGTTTAATAATGTCTGGCCAACACTTTCCTTCTTAACCCCCTACCCCCACTATCTTGAACCCATTACAGACTTTAATTAAAGCAAAAATATTGCGCTGTTTAAACAAGCAGAAAGATTTTTGTCAACTGCGAACCTTTCCTTTTTTGTTTTTTTCTTAGCCTGGTTTAATTGATAATTGCTGTCCTGAGAACTGGGACAGTAATCAGGTTTAAATTAACATTAAAGTTTACTCTCATTAATATTGATTAATAGATAAAGAGAAGAAAAATAAATACATGAAACCATTAATCTTCAATATGTATTCAAACTGAAGCAATGATTATATGTTTTGTAGTAGTGCAGCCCTGTTGTAAGGTAGTGAATTGACATTGTTGGCTAGAATGCTCAATATTTCTTCCAACTCTCCGAGATCTGAGTTCAAATCCTGCCAAGGTCAATTTTACTTTCCATCCCTCTGGAGAAAATAAAACATACCAGTCCAAGATGGTGGATTAGTGGGAACTGTTAGGGTGTCAGTCAAAATATCTAGCAGTATCTGTTCCACTTATGGTACTCTAGTAGCAATGCCTTCAAAAACATAGTTGTCAAGCAGTATTAGCATTAAGATGGTAGTCTTTCCTTTAGGTAATAATGATGGGGCACAAGGAGGGGAGACTAGAATAACTAGTACTTAATTTTAAACACCCTGAAAGGATGGAAGGCAAAGTCAACCTCTGCAACATTTAAAGTCAGAATGGAAACAACCAGAAGAAATGCTGTTAAGCATTTTTTCTGAAGTGATGATGATTCTGCAAGCTCATAGCTTAGTAGTAGTAGTAATAGTAGTAGTAGTATTAGTATTAGTATTAGTATTAGTAGTAGTAGTAGTAGTAGTAGTAGTAGTAGTAATGAACAAATGAAAAGAAATGGAACTGCATGGCAAATTAATGTAATAGTTGACAAACGTTGGAAGTGAAGCCTGCTGGCTTTAGCTGATGGACAGGAACTTGAAACAAGATACAGAAACATTAATTATAGCTGTTACTCAGGAACAAGCACTTGGAACAAATCTAGTAAAGGTAAAGATCAACAAAACTCAGTCAGACAACAAATGTAGAATCTATAGGAAAGGAGACAAGAGTATCAATCATATTTTGAATGAATGCTGTATACCAGCACAAAAGAATTACAAGAACAGACATGACTGTGTAGGCAAAAGAGTGTATTGGGGCATTAGTTGAGTAAGTGGCTTCAAAACAACGGAAAAATGGTATGAGCATGAACCGGAGGCTGTGATAGAAAATGAGAATTACAAGACCTCTTTGGGACCTTGCCATAAGGACTGACCATACTATTGAGGCAAGAAGACCAGACATGTTTACAGAGGACAAATATATATATATATATATATATATATATATATATATATATATATATATATATATATATATATAGAACACACACACAGATGTGTGTGTGTGTGTAAAATCATCATTATCACCATCAAGATAGAGCGAGATAAAAATACACACTTATATATCATCGTTCATGGAAAGAAACATTATTCCTCAGAACATTAAAATGATTGCTGTGGCAAATAACCAGTGAACTTTTTTTCCAGCTTTTCATATAGGAGGAAATTTAATACATATTAATTCTAAATAGTTTTCCTATATGAAAAAAAAAAAAATTCAAACAAGAACCTTAATCTTATTTATAAACTATATATAGCTAACAATTGTGTACA
The DNA here is from genome assembly GCF_046866305.1 of Octopus bimaculoides. NCBI lineage: Eukaryota > Metazoa > Mollusca > Cephalopoda > Octopoda > Octopodidae > Octopus > Octopus bimaculoides. Next base: position 54,555,473 of record NC_142930.1, on the reverse strand, counting down.
GAAATTCATAAATGCTCTTTGTTTTATTTAATGTATTGGCCACAAGAAGCTTTTTGACTTTCATCAATGGGATTGGAAAAATAATTCTAAACTCATATGAGGGTGGGCTGAAAAGTTCATAAGCTAACTATGAAGGAGTGATGCTAGAGGTGTGAAATCTAAGATGCATTAATTTCAGCTTTACTTATTAATAATTGCATTGTTTTTATTTTTTCTAGGTAAACTGGTATCTCACTGTTCAAAGAAGACTTCAAAAGTAACTAGTACTGATTTCTCTTGAATATCGACATAATTTGGTATCATGGTGTTATCAAGTAGCTGTAAGAAAAGGGTTTAGCCCCCAAGGATATTCATTCTGATATGGTTCTACATTAGGAAATGATGCTCCAGCTTTATCATCAGTGCAAAAGTGGGCAACTGAATTTAGGAGAAGAAGGGAAAGTCTTCAAGATGACCCAATGTCTGGACACCCTCAACAACCATCACCAAGGAAAACATTGACTGCTCACTACATGGTGCTGGATGTTAGGTGACTGATTATAAATCAAATAGCTAATGCTATTAACATATCCCATGAGAGAGTTGAAAATATTCTGCACAATGAACTTGGCATGACGAAGGTTTCTTGTTCAGTGGGTGCTACATCTTTTGACACCTGATCAAAGGCTGATTACATCATGGGAAAATTGTTTGGGGCAAATCCATCTGGTTTCCTTGAATGTTTCCTAAGCAGGATGAGTGTTGACTTCAGTAATTTTGAGCCAGAGACATAGAAACAACCCATGCAGCAGAAACATCCTTCCTCACCTGCTCCAAAGAAGGTCAAGATCATTTAATCTGCAGGGAAGGTGATAGCCTCAGTTTTTTGGGATACAAAAGCATTGTGTTTATTAACTATTTTCAAAAAGACAACACCAACAATAGAGAGTACTATGCCAACTTTCTGAGGCACTTATGAAAGGTGTCTTGTTTCATCACTTCATGCTCCAGTACACAAATCCTTGGTTTCAATGGCTGCTGTGTGAGACAGGCTTTGAACTGGTTCATCACTCTACCTATTTTCCTGATTTGGCCCCATCTGACTATCAGCTGTTCTTCAACATGAAAAAAACACTTGGCTAGGAACCAGTATCACAGTGATGATGACGTCATTTTTGCTGCTGATGACTTTTTTGTCCAACAAGATGAAAACTTCTTCATCAATGGAATCCAAGTACTGCAACTTCAATGGAAGAAGTGTGTGGACCACAAGGGGCACTATGTTGAAAAAAACAACTTCATTTGGTCAAATTCCATGAGTGTCTTGATCAGCCAATGAACTTTTCAGTCCACCCTTGTACATTATAATGGCTGGAAATTTTATATTAAGAATATTATTTGGTATGGCTTTTTAAATAGTACAGTTTGAAAGAAAGAAAAAACAAAGTAGTGGTATGCTTTGTTCAAATACCCCTGAAGAAAGCAATATTATATTGAATATATCAGTCAATGTCACTAGTGCATCATTTGTATAAACTTGTAAAATTAGTCCAGAAAATATATTAATGTATTTAAAAAAATGTCAGCTTTTGAAAAGTGGATAAAAACAAACCTGAGAAAAGAAAATGTGCTAAGTAAAAAGAATAAACCAATGTGGACTTTGATAAACAATTTTCTATTTTATATCAGCGAAAGGTTTATAATAGTGAATAAATTTGGTTAAATAATGGGGGGAAAAAAATGAAGCAATGGCAGGAGGCTATTTATAGCAGTCTGAGCCATTTAATACAGGAACTTATTAATCCAAATTATCATTAATTCTTAAGATCACCTCAGTTTTTCAAGACAACTTAATTGTTTCCACTGATAAATATATACCAAGAAGGGCTAATACATATGATTAACATGAAATAACAACTAAGCTAAATATACAATCTGCTTCTGTGCAGTTCTCTAATATCCAAACCTTAAACTGCATTATTCTTTAGAAAAATAAAAGCCCAAAGTACTTAATGTATGAAATCTATTGGCTGCCAAAAAATTTTTTAGGTTATAATATGAAAAGACATTGTTCTACATAATATATATAAAGGTTAGCAATATGTTATGGTACTGTAATTCTATGTGAGTTAACAAAGGTGTAAATGTATTTCAATGTAATAAAATAAAGGCTGCTCACTCATATTTATCCCTTTTAAATACTAGAGAAATTTTAAATGAGCAGAAGTTTTACAGCTGAATACCCTTTCTAAAAAGCAAAAGTAACAAAAAGGTTATCATTCAATAGAGAAGCCTCAAAGCCTTCGTAAATTAGCCTAGATAAATATTAATGAAATAATGTAGTCACAATGAATTTCTTAGGCAAAATATATTTTATGTGTGAATTATTATTATTGTGTATTTGATTGCCTATTTCTAAGTGGTTCCTCTTTAGCTAGGAAAACACTAGTCTACTCTAAAACATAATGATGCAAGTTCATTGATTCCTTTTATCATTATGATATTAATTTGAAACTGCTTGTATCAAAATCAAAAAATGGCCATTAACTGAAACTTCGCTATTTACTGGTTGCATCATGCTACTAGGCAAGACTAAATATAGTACCTACTCCAGTTAGGCTAATTGAAGGTATGGATGAGTTCTAATAAAGCAGCAGAAAGAGGCATGTTGTTGTAAAACATGAATTGAAACAATCTGAGTAAATATCTGAGTTATTAGAAATATGTTATCATTGGAACAGCTTGTAACAATGAGGCTAACTATAGCTATCTCATGTGTATGACACTGGTTGATCCATTCATGTTTCTGCATTTCTTTACTAGTCATTACTGAGACAAAACTTTTCATTCCTAAAGGCCACCATTGATGCTATTCAATGGAAAGAGTTCAAGGTAGAGAATCTTAAAATATGGCATTACTTGATCCACATAACAAACTAGAATATAAGAAAATAAGACAATAAATTACAAATTTTCCAATCAAATAATTGTTGAAGAATGTAAAACATTTCAAAGATAAAGAGTAGTTTCAACCTGTGTGGTTTAAGAACAGATTCATCATGCTCAAGTGTCTTTCAGAAATCTTTTCCGGGACAAAATATCACAGCTAATGCTACTCCATATTCAAGTACATTCATGTTAAACACATAGGTATTTTAACCTACAGCTGTTTCAAATTTATATATCAATTTAACTCTAGCTTAGCTAGCTTTCACATAAATCAGTGAATTTTTGTTGACTGATTTCTATAAGTCAGACAGGCATCTCAACTTGGCTCACAATATCTGGAATTCATCATGGCAGACACCAAACCAGGTTGAAACACTGTATCTATGATCCACTGGCAAGTTTTTAACATGCAAGTCTATTTGAGAAATTTTTTCTGGAACAAAATATCACAGATAGTGTTATTTCAGTTTTGTATAGACACTATATATATTATACACACTGGCATTCGAATTTAAGGCTGTTTCAAATGTAAATATTAATATGAAATAGCTTCCCATTGTTTATAAGATTTATTTTGTCCAATTCTAAACAAAACTTTGTTGGCTACCACAGTAGCTTTACTCTGCTAAGTCATATGAAGTGTTATTTTTGCCCCAAATCAATCACATTTAGGTAGGAAATGATAGGTACAAGTGTGTTTAACATTGGTTGTTTACAATATTTGATAACAATGTGTAATGAGTTATTATAAAACTATTTCACAGAAGTATACAGATAGACAAGTAACGTCGCTGTTGAGTAATTATTTAGTCAGGCATTATCCAACTTCTAGCAACATATCTAAAACCTTTAAGCTGCTGAGATAACAAGAGACTGTAGCATACAAAGAAGTTACATGGTTTCTGTTGAGCTAGGTTATGTAGCCATCATGTCTGAGATAGGACAGCAATGAAATATAAGTGCAGGTCATTGAATTTGGCTCTTGTGTTTATTGGATGTGCTAGCTTTCATTATTGTTGTCAGAGAATAATGACAGGACAGCTTGCATGACAGCTAAAAGTTGGCATTCCACACTACACAGATATTTTTTTTCTTTTTAGCAAAATCTTAACTGAAAGATAGGGAAAAACAAACAAAAAGAAAAAAAGTAAAAATATAAGAAAAAGCAACCTTAAATCAAAATACAAGTGTGGAATATTCTAAAATTGCTTAAAAAGAAAATGAGTTTGACGGATAAATATAAAAAAAAAAAAAAGATGTATTGATTTTACTAATTAGTTGAGAGAAAAAAGATATGATGCTCCATCAGAAAAAGCAGAAAATAGGGAAGAGATAGTGAGTGGGGGAATCACTGCACTCATCTTAATAGAATTTAAAAATTTCTAGTATCAAAAGCACTATAATAATACATCTTTTGAATTTGACTTTTTTTTAAAGATATGTTGATGTATTTTTTTTTTTTATATATAAGAGTAAAATATATCTATTCTCGGTAATGTTTGAAATCAAAGAAAATATGGAGATATATCAAAAGACAACATTGAAAAATTAATGTTTGAGTTTTATCTTCCATCACCAGCTAAAAGAACAATACACACTTAGAGATCCATAATAAAATTTTCTTTTAAGTATATCAAAATATAAATGAAATAGTTAAAATACAAAAACAAGTCTCAAAGATGATGTAATAATCTACAACTATATTTAAATGTCCTTGAATAACGAAAAAAAAAAAAAGAATATTGAGCACTTAAATGTAATATAAAAAATTGATTTAACTTCAACTCTAGGTACTTATATGGATTTAACTTAGTAATTACAATTTTAAGACACAAAAATTTTGTAATAAACTGTTTGCTACTGCAGATTCTTATCTCAAAATCACTAAAAACATTAATATGATTAAACTGAAAAAATATATGTAATAACATCAGTAAGTACAGTAAGTATAATGTTCAAGTTGAATTTTTGCCAGAATTTCAAAAAAGTTGTGTTATGGTAACTTTTAAAAATATAGGCTTTTAATAAAAACAATAGCGAAGTAGTGGTTAAAGAAAAGTGGTTTACCATTATCATTTTATACCTCTCTCAAGCATGCATGTGTTAGATGGGTCTTATTAGGTACATAGTCTTGTAATTTGTTGTGGTTTTTTATCATCTCCTTCATGAGGTTCAGCTACCTGAGATTAGATCTCCCCATTTCTTTCCGAGTTTTCCTTTTTTGCAGGTTCTTCTATATGGATCACTTGGCACTTTTTACCCATTTTGTCATCCTACATCCTCGACACAGCTCAGTCTTCCTTCTTGCAACATTAGGTTTGATTTCTCATACACCCAGTTTTTCACTCATCTAATAAATACTCTGTCATTCATCCATACTAACATTAATTACATCACTTCTTTACATCCTTCAGACATCCTCCACATTCAATGCCCCATGTCTCATTACCATGCAGCATCACAGTTTGAACACAAACATCATATGCCCTTCACTCAGTAAGAAAATGCATTTGTTGCTATCAGAATTAGGAGCTCCTTGAACTTTTTTAACAAATCTTACTCCAATTACAAGACCCTTCTCCACTGTTAATTAGCTCATCTAAATAATCCTTACTACTTTGGGAAAGGCCTGAAATTTTGAGGTAGGATGCTAGTCGATCACATCAACCCCACTGTTCAACAGGTACTTATTTTATCGACCCTGGAAGGATGAAAATCAAAGTTGACCATGGTGGAATTTGAACTCAGAACATAAAGTTGAAAACAATGTCAATAAGCATTTTCTATCGTACAGCAATGATTCTACCATCTTGAACCTTAGGTCATCTAAATAATGGATGCTATCAGCTATTAAAAGAGATGCTCCTGGGTATTTGAAAGGAACATTTTATAGTAGCTCTTATGGGAATTACTTCTGTACATACATAGTCCTTCTCAGTTAGCCTACATGTAATCCCACTGCATCTTTTGTGCACCCAGTCTAAACTGGGTACACCACAGAGCATTTTCGCTTACTTCTTTTTTTGCATATTAAACATGGTTATGTCCCAGAAGACAGTAGTGTCCTATCTTCTTTCCTGTGAAATAAAACTTTTTGTCTTTGTTTTGTCAGTTCTAGGCGTTGCTTCTACATTTGGAATTTCTTTAATTCTTCAACAGATTCATCCCTGAGAACTAGGTCATCATTAAACAGAAGTTCCCACGGACAGCCGGTCTTAAACTTCTGTTGGAGTGTGGGTGTGTGTATGTGTGTGTGAAAAATAGGTGTACTGAATCTGTTTATATTTATTTATATTTAATGTGGTTAACATAGAAATCCTCTTCATCTTTACAAAGCTATCAACATTTGAATTTATGACCACCATGAGTGTGGGTGAGTGTGAATGCGTGAAAGAAAAACTGAAATGAAAAATGGAGTGATAGAGAGATAGAGAGAGGAAGCGAGAGAACAAGGATGAAAGAGATATTCTTTATTCTAAGCATCCCAAACGATACATCCTTCTTTGTAAATGGGATTATTATAGTAAAGCTGTGTAGATGGTGGTATTTATCAAATGTCCAAAGTTCAGTACTGTCAGTTATTTTACCAATTCATAAATCCTCAGAGACATATAATCTATATAAATTATTAACAAACAACATTCTGTTCTAGGAAGAAAAAGAATTCAAGAAATATTCTGACAATGTTACCATATTTTAGTTATTAAAACACTTGACTCCACAAAGAAGAAACTCAATTGTATCACAGTTCATTTTACTCTTTTGCTTGAAAAGTTTGTAAGATATTTCAGGCAAAATTTCTATAAACCACAATTCTTTCAACCTGTACATCATCTATTTGAGTAGAAACTGGAATTCCGAATAGTTCCTTAGCATACTTTCTATCAATTTGAATTTCTTTTTTACTACTTATGAGGATAAAATGTATTTAAATAAATGGTATTTATCTTCAATTGTTGAAGTTTAACTAATCTTAATATTTCTGTTTAAGACCTGTATAGTATACACACACATATATATATATAGTTAGTTAAAGGTCTAATCTTGACTCCACCTTCAGTCAGTCAGCTCAGCTGAAAATTTTACATACTATAAATAGAAATCTTCTAACAATGTCAGAAATAATATGAATAAAGGAAATTTTTGTTGAAATTTAGTATTTATAAAAAATATAAATAAGACAAAAAAAAAAAGAAAAATTCCTATTTCCATCAAGACATATTTATATAAAAAATAGCATTAGATAAAAAATAAAAGAAAAATAAAAGTTTATTTCCAGGGTATAGAAAGTCTTTCTGCAGTTAAACAGGTTATGCTTCGGAACAGCAAACATGCTCGCTCCATTATTTAAAACTAAAAGATATACAAGAACAAAAACATCTTTGAAGCAATGGTTGAAATGTTTAGTTACTTAACTCTTTATGCTTGGTTTAAGTCAACACAGGTGAACTAGCTTTCCTGAGAAAAAGATTATTTTTCAAATACTTCACCCAACATATCAGGAAAAAAAAAGAAAATGAAATATATATATATAAAAAAAAAAGGACAAAGTGGTTGTGACCCAGTATTTGAGAGCATGTGTCATTTGGGGCTGTGGTTTAACTGGCACTTAAGCACAGTAAAACTAGATTTACAGAAATAGACAGAAATAGAAACAAGAAAAATGTAGTAATTAATTTTCCTAAAATGGTATCAATTAACCAGTATTCTTAGCTATGTCTACTTATTAGCAGTGACAATGATTTTGTTCAGCTTGTCTCATGACAGCCTTTTATAAACATCAACTGGCAACACATTCAGTGACATCACTTTCAGCTTTAACCTTCATAGAAGAGTTTCATGGTTCATAAAACAGACAGGAGCAATGTTTGAACTGAGCAAAATGAAGCAAGAGAAATTGAAATAAGGAGAATCGAGGAATATATTTAGAATGAGAGTAGAACAAGTGTGTGAGAGAGAGAAAGAGAGAAAGAGAGCAAGAGAGAGAGAGAGAGAGAGAGAGAGAGAGAGAGAGAGAGAGAGAGAGAGAGAGACAGACAGACAGACAGACAGACAGCCAGACTGACAGAGATCAAGTGAATGTGATTGTGTATGTTTGAGAGTAAGTGAATACATGAGAATGCATGAAAATGAGTGTGAGGGCAAATGTATATACATAAATGTATGAGTGGTCAGGTATGTTTGTAGATGAAATGAGTGGATATATGTAAAGTTGAAGTGATTGGGTATGTGTGATTGGTAAGCATGTTCAGTTCAACAGTTTTAAATAATCTTTTTTTTTATGGCTATGTCATCAATCTCTAATACCAGGTACAACTTTACATATTGCATCAATTCTATACAAAGAACACTTGTATAAAGTTATAAGGACAAAACAGAAAGGGCTACCTGTAAGTTTCTGTAAATGCTACAGTATCAAAACAATATGTAACTCCATGTAAAATCACAAGGAAAATGAAGATCTTATAAGGGTATAATATATATGTATCATATATTAAAATATATATATCATAGTATAATATAAGGGTACAACATATTCTTTTCTACTATAGGTACAAGGCCTGAAATTTCTTTTTGCAGGGGAGGTCGTTGATCAAGTTGACATCAGTGCTTGACTGGTACCTATTTTATCAACTCCAAAAGGATGAAAGCAAAGTTGACATCAGTAGAATTTGAACTCAGAACACAAAGATGGATAAAATGCTACAAAGCATTTTGTCTGGTGTGCTGATAGTTCTGCCAACAAGCTCTATAAGGGCATAACATATCAAATCATAATATATAATGATTTTTTATCGTTTATTTGTTTTAGTTATTGGACTGCACCCTTACTAGGGCAGTGCCTTGAAGGACTTAGTCAAATAAATCAATCCCAGTATTTATTTTTAAGTCTGGTACATATTCTACTGGTCTCTTTTGGTGAACCGCTACATTACAGAGATGTGAATGAACCAACATTGGTTGTTAATTGGTGTGGAGGCAACCACATATACACCCCAACCCCCACACATACATTCAATATGCTTCCTTACAGTTTCTGTCTACCAAATTCACTCACCAGGCATTGGTCAGCGTGGGGCAGTAGCAGAAAACACTTGCCCAAGATGCTGTATGGTGGAACAGAACTTGAAGCCACACAGTTGCAAAGTTAGCTTCTTAACTATACAACCATACCTATTATAATCAAATATAGGGATTACGTATTTCAACTTTCACTTCTATCATCATCATCATTTAAGGTCCGCTTTCCATGCTAGCACGGGTTGGACGATTTGACTGAGGGCTGGTGAAACCAGATGGCTACACCAAGCTCCAATCTGATTTAGCAGAGTTTCTACAGCTGGATACCCTTCCTAAAGCCAACCACTCCGAGAGTGTAGTGGGTGCTTTTACGTGCCACCGGCACGAAGGCCAGTCAGGCGGCACTGGCAACGGCCACGCTCAAAATGGTGTATTTAATGTGCCACCCGCACAAGAGCCAGTCCAGGGGCACTGGCTATACTTCTTCATATTTTATCATATTTCATAGATAATTTTTTTTAAGATGCATATCTAACTAATCTTCGCAGGAACAGTATATTTGAAGATTCAGCATGATTCAGCAATGAATAAATAAAATTAGAGTCAATAAAATGTTTTGAGATGGAAAAGTTTTATCCAATTGAAAATCCAAAGAATTCTAAAATTAATATTAGTATATCTGGAATACCTTTACAGATGAAGAGACAATGCACAAAAATGAAATTTAACTCTACTTAACAAAAACTGAAAAGTGTCCTAAAAGAAGTCATATAAAAAATATGTATAAAATTGCTTTGAAAAATGAAATTATCAGCTCTGAAACTATAACAATAATTACAACCTTTGATTTTAAATAAAATGATATTCAGCTCAACAAAAACTATGCCATATATAATTTCAATCACTCCTTTAAAAAAAAAAAATAAATAAAAGGAAATAAAGCATTTTACAGATGATAAGAAACAAAAAGAACCGAAATATAGAGAAAATCAACTACATAACATGACAAAGACAATAATAATATGGATAAATGAATGGATATAGATAGATCAATGTCATACAACATGACACTCAAGATAATATTTGTTAGTGCCATGATACAGCATTTGCAAGCAAAGAAATAGCAGATATGTTGAGACACAGAATGGAAAATCACATAGATCTTATCTGTTCTATGGCACATGGAGGGTGACGGAAAGGAAGGTGAGGAGAGGAGTAACTGAACAGAAGAAAGCAAATGTAGTTCTTTTAGAAAACAGCAACAACACTGACTACAAGAGCAACAACAAAAGTACAACAAATAATTCCAGTCACAGTGAATCAAAATCTTAAGTCTATATTTACAAGCCAACTTTTATATAAATAACTTTTAATTGAATACATATACTATACATATGCACACACACGCATATGTATGTGTGCATATGTGTTTGAAAGTATGAGAAAGAGTGAGAAAAAGAGAGAAGTTAAAGTCAGCAGAATATGTACACAAAAACAGAGGTGCGCATGCACACACACACATATATACATATATGCCTAGAAATTTGAACACACACACACATGCACATATTTGTGGTTAATGGTTGACTTTGGAAATGAAAAAAAAAATTTTTTTAAACATGAAGTACTCAATTCGTTGAGTAGAGGAGAAAAATACCATTTATTAAATAAATGACTCAGACAGTATAGTACTAGTTGTCTCCTTAGAGAAGAATTCATCACTCAGACAAATTCTTTACTGACAACAGAACTAGCACTATAAGAGTCATTTGTTTAATATATATATATATATATATATATATATATATACACTCAGAGTAAGAGAGATTTACAGTTTCAAACTAAAGTAAACTTTCAAAAGCAAACAGTAAGTACAATGTTAAAATAACTAGATGAAAAAAAAAAAAAAAAATTAAGTATAGTTCATTCAGTCATTATCTGCAGATATGAAACAAAATATGGGATATGAAGCTGCTGCATCTTCAATATAAATTGAATTTATTATCATTATATTTTTTTTCTGTCACCTCTTTGCCTTAATTAAAAGCATCATACATTGTCTTAGAAGTGATGCTAGTAGGACTGGTGAGAAAAAAATGGCATCCCTCTTCAGAATTTTTTTTAGAAAAATGAGAGAGAGAGAGAGAGAAATAGAGCAATGGTATTGGGTGGAGACACCACTGAAAGCAATTCCAAACCAAAATGTCAATGAAACTAAACAGTCAGGGGGAGGGGGTTATCAGAGGCTGGTAACTACCATAATAAATGAGCTGCTGATGAACCCATTTTCAGAAGTGGTAGTGGTGGTTGGGGGAGGGATGAATACTTCAAGAGACACAGGGGGAGTAACAAATCAAGTGAAACGAAGCAAGACCCTAAATATCCTTTAATCTGTCTAGCAAATAACATACTACTACTACTGCAACCGCCCTCCACCATCACCATTGCCACAACTATTATGACTACTACATTTTAAGAAGGCTAAATGGTGTGGTGCATGTTGGATGGGAGTTGTGATAATAATAAAAAACAGACTATATATATATATATATATATGTGTGTGTGTGTGTGTGTGTGTGTGTGTGTGTGTGTGTGTGTGTGTGTATAAAGTGAAAAAATTGCAAAAGAAAATTAATAATAATGATTTCTCATTTAAGCCGTAATTTTGAAGAGAAGGAATTAGTTGATTACACCAACTCTAGTATTTGACTGGCACTTTATTCTATCAACCCTGAAGTGATGAAAGGCAAACGTGACCTCCATGGGATTTGAACTCAGAACAGAAAGAGCCAGGAAAAATAATGTATGCATAATGATATCAACTGTTTCTAATTTAGGCACAAGGCCATCCATTTGGAGTGGATGAGGTCAGCCAATGCCTTTGACCCTAATACTAAACTGGTACTTTTTTAATATCAACACTGAAGGGATGAAAAGCAAAATTGGTCTTAACAGAATTTGAGCTCAGACCATAAAGAGGTAGAAAAATCACTGTGATGTATTATTTTTCCTGATGTTTTAATATTTCTGCCAGTCCACAACCCTTTATAATAATCATAATAATAATTGTTGGTAACATTTCATTAATCTGTTTTTTACTGCCACAAGAGTGATGACTTATGGGACACAATTTGGACAGTATGCAAAAGATGTTGACGGGTTTATACAGGAGTCAGATGAATGAGAGAAAAGTAAAACAAAAAGACAGCGTTCTCTGAGAGGAAGAGCACCACATACAGCCAATAAGGAACAGTACATGTCATGGGGTACCCTGATGACCAAAGGGTAAAATTCACTCTATCAGCTGTTACTCCCTGGTTTATAAGCATCTTCTGAGAGGAAGTACACTTACTTGGAGCCATACTTGCCACTGTCACTCACATTTCAACATCTTCATCTTCTGCTTCAAGAGGAATCTGAATTGCCAAAGGGGAATGTGTCTGTCCTCTGTCCTCTCTGTTGCATCTACTACACAACCTATATTGTCTTAATCACTAAACAGAGGAAAACTGCTTGATTAAAGTAAGGTGAAGGGTTGATTTTTTTCACAATGGACATGGCTAATAATTAGTTCTGTTCAACAAATCTCCACTTGCTAGCAATGGTTGAACATTAAATGAGGATATGCAAAATGGCTTTATCACTCTATGCACAGCCTGGATAAGACCAGCTGACAGCATTCCACAGCCTATAGAATCTTAAACCAGCAATATCCTTTGGAGGCATTGTTAACTTCCTGAAGTCATCCATAATCCTCAGGTTGAAAATCCTCCAATACAGACCAGCAAGTTGATTTTCATTGCTGCCTAGAATTCTCTCACAAGTTATCATTCTTCTCCACCACTAATCCTTTATAAGAACGCCAATGTAAAGGTTCCAGAGGCTACATGACCCATCTGGCAGAGGGCTGTGTATGCCTTACACCACTCATGGTCTTTTCTTGAACTAAGATTATAGCATTATTGAAGAGTCAAGTTGTGACAAAATATACTTGACAAATAGTGATCATGCCCATCCAGCAATCTTTGCAAATGCTACAGTCTTGGCACATGTCTGCACATCAACCACAGCATACTAAACCCTTCACAAAGCAGGTGTTGTCAGCAAATAAATCACCTGATGAGTATAGGGTTCTCTTCTACAAGAAGCAAAACAGCAGAAGTCCCAATCTAATAAGGTGAGAACTGGTGAAAGGCATGATAATTAGGTGGTAATATATATAATGATGAAGGTGGCAAGCAGGCAGAAACATTAGCATGCCGGTATTTCGTCTGTCTTTATTTTCTAAGTTCAAATTCCGCTGAGGTTGACTCTGCCTTTCGTCCTTTTGGGGGTCGATAAATTAAGTACTAGCTGCATACTGGGGTTGATCTAATCAACTGGCTCCCTCCCCAAAAATTTTGGGCCTTGTGCCTGGAGTAGAAAAGAATATATATAATGATGATTTACGCATCTGCTATCTCTGCCTGACCTTTCAGAAATGGCTTTCACTCAACCTATTTGTAGTAGAGACTGGCTACTCTACTTGTAACTCAGTTCTATTCCTGACTACTTGGAAATTTGGACTGAACCAGATTCCAATCATTTTAATTGGTTCAGCAATCTACAATGCTGACTGGTAATATGGACTTCCCTCTCCAGTTGACAAATAAACTATACAATAAAGGTTTGTAAATTATCATGAATGTGCATTCATAAAGCTTGTAGCTAAAATTGCTGACCTTCAGAAAAGTAAGGGGTATTTTCATTAATGAAAGATTAATGAGCAGGGAAAAATAAACCATAAAACTATGAAAAATATAAATAAAATGTTTTTAATTAGGCATGAAACCTCAGGCAAGTAGAGGTAAGTGTCTTGCTCAAAGAGAAACCACAACACCTGCAATGAAATCTGAACACCAACAAGAATAAGATGGGAAGAGTATTTTGGTAATTAGTGCCAAGATTTCTGATATTTCCTCACAACAATTCAATAGTTGCTGCCAAAGTCTGTTTCCACAGCCCTGATGGTTGAATTAGCTACCATAATAAATGACATCAGTGGAACTGCTTTATTGAATAGGGCAGAGAAAAGAGAATGGAAAAAAAAGGTAAGTAGGATCACCTTTGACATGGCAACAATGAGCTGAAAGTAGTTTGGATTATAAGTTATAAATAAACAGAACTTGTTAGTTCAATTTACCAACCAAATTTTAAATTCTACTTTTAATATTATTATTATTACTATTATTATTATTATTATCCATATTCATATTCCCAAGGTCTGTAAAAATTGCATTAATATTTATGTCAGGGTCAATAGACTGACAGACAGTCTGAGTGAGTAATGAAGAGACAATTCAGGCTATCAATATTCAATATTATGACAACTACTGCTGCTGCTGCAGATTAATTAAGAAGGATACTTCCAGCAAGCCAAGTGTGTGAGCTGATTTTGGTTCCTGGCAGAAGCCATTTTCACTTGAGTACCACAAATAATTATTCTTATGAAATGCATCAATGACACAGCTTCATATTTTCATCCTCTTAAAATATAAAGGCCTTTATGCCTTGTAAAAATAAATCCTAAATAAACAAACAATTATTTGATATTAATTATCTTTCTTAAAACCAATTCTCTACTTTTAAGTCTTTAAGAAAAGCGTGATTGACATAAAATCTTACTTCACCTCCCTAATAAATCAGTAAATATTTTGTCAGCGCATGATGTCAATAATTTTATGCTTCTGCAGCAACATTTACTTTTTAATTTCTTAAATCATAAAATTTGTTTCACTGCCCAACTGCAGCTGGCTTCATTTCACACATCACTTATACTTTTGAGAAATTCATGATTGCCTCAAAATCTTAACATTTCCTATTTCTCTGACTAAAACTTTGTACCTATTTCAAAAATCTAATATCCTATTTTTAAAATTCTGAAGTGAGAATCATGGTAGTGGGTGGTATATTTTGTAACTCGGTATTATCCATTGTAAATAAAATAAAAAAAAAAAAGCTCATATACCATGAGTTTTGCAGATGTTAAATTATATTCTTGAGCAAGGCACTAATCTTTACTTGGTCAGTAGCCAAGCTGATGTCAGTGTGGTATGATTGTGCTTTATCTAAATTCATACTAACAAAAGAGAACGATTCTGGTGCCTAAGCAAATGAAGATCTCCATAACAACCATGCTAATCTGGTGCCAAAGAAAGGTGTATATAACTGAGACTAGCAAACAGAATTGTGTATATGTGTATTTGAGATATATATATATATATATATATATATATATATATATAGGTATAATTATGCATTAAAATAGCCAATGGTTAAATAAATATAACAAGCACTATTTTGCTCAACCTGGCAGCAAGAGCTATTCTCCAAAAACAGACAAGTGAAAGAAACAAAATTACATATCTTTAAATTCAAGATACTAATTGTCTTTGGGGTGGGGAGAAAAAATATTTGCAAATTAATTTCTTAGAGATTTAGATAAGAACAATTATTCTGAGTTTAATATACTTCAGAATAACAAAGTAAATTATATATCTGAATTAATCTAAAAACCTATGTTGGTATCTTAAAAAAGACTTTTTTAAAAAAAAGAAAGAAAAAATTTCCAAACCACCTTCAGTTTCACTACAAAATCTTGTAGTAGTACCCACCCATTTAGCTGTGGCCATGCTGGGACACATGGTACATAAAAAGATAATGCTCCACTCTTTACTGGAAAAAGTTCTGCAACAGTTCATAATATACAAAACATTTCTATACACACACACACACACACCTTGCCACCATTAAATATATATTGAATGCATATACATACATTATATATTCAATGGTGGTAACATACTGGTGTGAAATGCAATTAAGCAAATCAAAGTACTCAATACTATTTGTAAAAAGTGGAATATTTAATACTATATCACCTTAGGATCTGGAATATGAAACTCCAAGTTAAGAGGTCTTATGGTAAGACAAAGATTATAGTAAGTAGGAAAAATAACAGGACTGTTCTTTTCAGGAAAATGGCTTTGCTTGATATGTAGTAAAGGAGTAGGTATAAGCTTCATAATCTAAACCCAATGCAAGCTATGGGCATATAAGAAATGTAGAGAAATTATAAGCAAACTAGAGAATGTAAGCTTAATATGTGATAGATACACTGATGCAGTTTGTACTATGAGCACACCAGAAATAGATTCTCTTAAATGCTTGGATGGCTCACTAGAAGTTGTTAATAACTTTTGTTACCTAGGAAAGCAAAGTAGCCTGAGTAAGAATTGGTTGGAGTTCAGGGAGCTACTTCCAATGTTAGCAACAAAGGCATTTTCCCTCAGAGAGAAGGGCAGATTGTATGATATTTGTGTAAGAACTGTGATACTGCATCATAGTCAGTCATGGACCTTGATTGTAGAGGATTTGAGAAGACTGGAAAAATAAAGCAAGCATGCTCCATTGGAAGTGTAATGTAAGTGGGCATGAACAGTATAGTACAAATGTGCTGAAACAAAAACTGGGCATAAAAGAAACAAGATGTAGTGTGCCAGAAAGAATACTGCACTTGTATGGACAGGCAATGTATTTGAAAGAGGACAGTTTCATAAAGAAGTGCCAATTACTTAATGTAGATAGCGCTTATGAAAGAGAGAAACTCAGGAAGACGTTGCATGAAGTGGAGAAGGCTTACTTTCAGGGCCTTGAGCCTCATAAAAGATGATAAAGAACCAGAATGACTGGTGATATGTGGTTCACAAAAAAACCTGGCCAACTCAGTGAAACTGAGTTCTGGAAGCGCTGTGCATGTATACATGTACACGTCTGAGCCTTTCACTTAATTTCCTCTTCAAGGCACTCCCACCACCCATCATCCCTCTAACTACCACTCTTCCTTGAAACCACTTACTTCTCTTACAGCTAAATGGGTGGATACTACTTGTCCATCCTACATCTATTAATACTGTTCTCTCCACCCACACTTTACATTGATCAGCCCCATTTCCACTGAGACATCAAATTATCTCACCTCCACTATCATGTCTCTCACAATCCTCATACACTACACCTGTTTCTGTCTATGGCCTCCACACTCCCACAACCTACCCAATCACATATCATCTCTCTCTCATCCTCCTCCTGTCTACTATATCATCATTACTATTCTGCTGTTCTCTCCACCTTTTTTTATGCACTGTCAGTCATCTCCTACTTCTCCCAGCCCATGCATTAGTGGTCATCCTTCACACTTTATCCATCCTTAAACCCCACCCAATCTTTATAGTTGTTGCCTATTTCCCCTCCCCTATTACCCATCTCTCACTCTCCATACACTCCTGCGACATCCACTCATTCACAATCCTAGTTCCTCTTTCTCACTCACTTCAGCTCACTTTGTATCTCGAGGGTCCACTCACACACCTCATCACTACTATTTTTATCTCCTTCCAGCTGCACCTGATCACTTCCACCCTCTCTTCCAAAATATGAGTAGTCATGTGGCTGCAGCAAGAAACCTGTTCTGCACTGATCTCTTACCCCCTCATCTCCTATCAAAAAGCTGCCTCCTCAGTGTTCATAGTCTCGCAAACTGCATGTTTTGGTGGCATAAAAAAACAAAGCACCCAGTAATGCTATAAAGTGGTTGGCATTAGGGAGGATATCAAGCCATTGCAACAAATCATGCCAAAGCAGGCACCCAAGCATGATGCAGTCCTTGGGGCCCATCGGATCCTGTCAAGCCATCCACGCCATGCCATGATGATAATGATGATGATTACAAATCCTTATTTTTATTTATCTACAGTCTTCAAAGACAACAAGAGTAACACATTGGACATTGAACAACTTTTAAACTGTTTGAAGAAATCATATGATCAGGAACTTAAAAACAAAAAATAACAGAACCAATGGTAAACAATTAAAATTGCACTATAATCATGGATATAAGTGTGAATATTTGAATGTGTTGTGTGTGTGTGTGTGTGTTCATATGCATGCTGTTACAGATTTATTTAAAGAATTGCTTTGAAGTAATGAAATATAGGTAGTAATTTTTTTCTTTCCATCAGCCAGTCTACGAGATGCGTTTTCTGTTCACTGTATTGCTTGCTCTCTAATTCTCTAATATTAACATTTAGCTGAAAAATCAGTCACCATATTGAACCACTACTGCTATCACCTGCCCACCCACTCACCCAAACACCATCACCTGCACTACAACAACCACTGCCAATATCATTGTCATTAAGATCATTATACAATTGTTCCCAGCTCAAGTATCAATGGCAGCACCACATTCATTTCCTGAGACTGATTGCAGATCACACTAGGCGAAATAGTGTAACAAACACAACAAAGAAGGCAATGATTAATTTCTCTCTTCAATCAACTATATTATATTACACTTACCAATTTACTCTATTACAATGTACCATGTACTCAAAGATCATATCTGTAACATAGCTAACAGAACCTAAAGTAAGGATTTAGAGGCCTCTTAATTACCACATTTAAAGCTTACACCATATAAAGATGTATGATTTATATAATGCTGAATCCTAATTTAAGATGGTTATTTATGTGTGTATTCATACACAGCTACAGCAAAAAGAAAAATGAACTTATAGTAATATGAGTGAAAGTTTACAAGTCCCATAGTAGTCAGCATTTTGGTAGTCAATGTTTTTAGTTACCAATTACTTTTCCTAGAAATCACCACTTAGTGATGAAAGCAACCAGAAGAGTGAAGTGTAAATTTCCACCTGCCATCAATGAGTGGTATATCACAAGTACCAAAACAAGATATGCTGAATATTATAAGTAAACTTCAATATTGGTTTACAAAATAAGTGCCATGTGTTTTAGATACAGTGTACTCTGTTTACATAGTGAGTAGAAAATATGAAAATAAACATATATTCTTTTCTGCTCTAGGCACAAGGCCCGAAATTTTTGGGGAGGAGGACCAGTCGATTAAATCTATCCCAGTCTGCAACTGGTACTTAATTTATCGACTCCAAAGGATGAAAGGCAAAGTTGACCTCACCAGAATTTGAACTCAGAACGTAAAGACAGATGAAATACAGATAAGCATTTCACCTGGTGTGCTAACATTTCTGCCAGCTTGCTGCTTTGAAAATAAACATATATTGCATAAGTGTATTTGTAGCTCAGTAAGGTGGACTTTAATTTCAATGGTGGACTTAATTTGTCACCTGTTTAACACCACACTTGGTTCTTGAGTACTTTTAGCAGACTGCACACCATTGTAAGGATTCGGATTTGATACCTATTCTGAAAATATCAGAATCCTCTCCTCTTCTCACCAATAGTTGCAGAGGCTCAGTGAGAAGGTCAGGGGTAAGCACTGCCCCTTGTCCTTTGACTTGGCCATCGTAGAAAGAAAAAGAAAAAAAGAAGGGTGCCTGAACAATCCTCCCCTGACTGAGTCTCATAAGAAGATTTGTTTAGAATAAAATATGTAATTTTGTATTCATTGATTTGGAATTATATTTCTTATAGCAAAAATATTACTGTTATAAGACATGCAGTTTTAGAGTGTTGGTTGATGTGAGAATCAGAGTATTTAGCAAGGAACAAAGCAAGAAGGTTGGAATATTGGAACAAAATAGTATTTGTTAATAAACAGTAGACAGTGGTAGTACATATTAACTATGACCTTGCCTTTGATAAAGTTTATAGCAACTAAACCACTACAGCGTTATGATAAAAAGAGAGACTGAAAACAGTTGACTGCATGGATAAATATCACAGGTGAAATTCAAACATAATCTCCATTAAAGTCACATCTAATAATCATATTGATTAAACGATAGATACACATATACATACACACAATATCCATGCATAGAACCAATAACAACATCAAAACAGGACACCTACAAAATGAAATCTATTTGGATAAAAATAACACATCTATACAAAAGAATATGAAACTATAAGACAGATACATGGTAAAATGCCTAGCATTATATTATCAAGCTTTTATGCCAGACAACATCTTTCTAGAATTTAGTGGAAAGAAATATCTTCAATAGAAAAATTCAAATACATTACAATGAGGTTTTTCCATTTTTTTTCCCAACTTAAACATTAACCTTTCAACTATAACAGAAGTATCCTACATGTTTCAATGGGAAGTTGCTAAGAGACCACATAAAGTTCCCAACAAATTATGCTTGATGTTTATCTGCCTATACAATGAGTTATTACTATTAGCCATATAATGAAAATGTGACAACACAAAATATTACAAGCACATGAACAATAAATAGCATCCTTCTAATGTGCATACAAACAGAAAATAAAATGGAATGGCCTCCCCATGTAGTATTGTAGGCACGAAATGGACAGGGTTGGGAGCTGAGGGCCGGGTTGGGTTGGGGAGACAATCACAGCTTGAGTGAGCTATTTTAAACTCATACTTAGGTGGAATCTGTAGTTCCCTGTTTTGTCTGTCTGTATCTGTTTCTCTGCTTCTGAAATACAAAGAGTCATAGTAAATTGTCTTATAATCAACTTGAAAGATGTCCTTCAAACACACACACACACACATACAAATACGATGAAGAACAAAATAAATAAATAAATATATAAATAAAACATTTAATATTTCAGGGCGAAGCAGAATAATAATTAACAAAAAAAAAAAAAAAAAGCTTATCTGAGGCAGTTTGGCTGGGAACAAACTATAAAGAAAAAAAAAAACAACTGACTTTCATGTAAGAAAAGTAACAACTAGAATACTGAGAAAACTTTTACAAAAAAAGCAGAGAGAGACTATCAGATAAAGACTTTTTAAGATAAAGGAAGTATAAAATCTACTTGACATGATTTCCATCATTATTACTGAGAAGACAGGTAATAAAATACTGATGCTTGTTGTTCCAGAACTTTGTTTCAGTTACAAGAAAATACGCAACAATATTAGAATATTGAAAACAGGATTTTTCTCTTCATTCAGCATTTTTAGATTAGTTAATGCTAACCACACCCCAGATAACTCATTGACTGTGATGTCACATTAATGTAAGGTTTATTAACGTGTGTGTGTGAGAGAGGGAGAGAGAGAGAGAGAGAGAGAGAGAGAATTTAGCATCATATCAAATCTCCAGCCTCAGAAGCCTTTGAAGCAATGATAAAACAAAATCTTCAGTGCCAAAAATTGCCAGTCTTCATAAATACATGCTGTTATAACTAATTGTCTTTCTACATTTTTGTTTTTTTTGTTTTTCTCCTTTCCCAAGATTTGGCTGCAAGTAAGTATGAAGGTGGCTAAATGATGAGTGAGCTGTTAAGACTTGGTAACTGACTGATCAAAGTTCTCTACAACATACCACGTAAGATTATCAGTTTCACACTGAACCACAGACTTGGTGTTAGGATCATAAGCAAAATCTATTTACATTGCATTCTTCAGGCTACATTGAAAATACATATTTCACATTCGAGTGTTCAGTGTTAGGAACAGTACTCAATGCTAATAAGAAAACTCACATCAAACATTTGTGCAAATACTGAAGTTGTTTTTAGAACCAACAAATTCATGCTAAAATGGAGAAATAAGATTTATTTAGAAATATATGAGCATGCATACTTCTCATATACACACAAACCAAAAATATTGTTATGGGCAATGTGGAATGTGGTCTTTTAAAAGCCATCAGGTAATTAAATTTCGGAAGAAATTTTTTTCTTAAATGATGATTTATTTGACTAGAAAGTGTTAGTATATTCTAATTTAAGAGTAAATATGATATGCCATAAGTATATGTCATATATTTTGTCATATCATATAAAATATAGTCACATTATGACCATACAAAAGTAAAGATGGTATCACACTACATCGATATAACTGTCACTTTGTCATATCATTGTTATACAATAGTAGATATAAAATCATGATTTGTTTTACATAATGCTACATATAAATATTACAATAGTAACAAAGTAATATGAATTTCATGGAACTTAACTCTAGCTTTGTTTTCAAAATCAATCTATTTTCTTGCTCTACTTAAGTTTTCTCCAGCTCAGTCATTGCTCAAAGCTGTGTGTGTGCATGCATTGTGTAGCAATATGATGCTTAAATGTACCCATCAAAATATGACGGACTGAAACAGAAAAGATGAGGCTAGCTGTACACTTCTCTAGTAACAAGAAATTAATTGCATACATGTAATTACAGTTCCAGACAAGCTGCTGCATTATCAGCCATGGAAGAACAGTAAATACAAGTAGGATTTACAAGATAAATAATACTAACAACAAAACCTTGATTTCTCTCCAAATCATTTCACAAAAAGGGAGAATAAACAGTCCATAATATTACTAGAACAAAGAGTTGCATACAAATGAAAAATAAAAAGTAAATTTCAACATGAAATGTCATGAAATGCTTATTTAAACCTACAGCTGATAGCTTTAATTAATAGATGGAAGAATTAAAATAAACCCATATCAAATGCAGAACTTATAATTACTGCTTAGAAAAGACTAATTAAAATAGTCCAAGAATACTTGATTTTCACATTTAGTTCATTCTCTCCCACCACAGCCAGCTGTTTATAGAAGAAATACTTTTGCTATCTTTGATTTATATTCAGTTCAACAGAATATTAATTAAAGTTTAAACCAGTTAACAATGCCACTAACTTAAGGGAATTGTTTTAATTGGTATATCATTTTTGATTTTACTTTGTGCTGTGCAATTCAACAACTCAGGCCTGTAAAGTAATGATTAACTTCTACATGCAGCATGGTTTCAATACCTTATACATTTTCATTCTAGCAAGGACTATTAATATTTCTTAGTAACAAAGAAAAGGAACTGCATTGAAACTGTTCTTCATTAAACTTAATGAAACATGAGTTTTAGTTCATAAGACACTGTATTTCAACATTATTAATGACAAATAGAACTTATACACACACATGTATACATACATTTGATTCACACATGTACATGCATACATATACAAACATATACATGTGTATATAAGATGTGGGAAAAAAGAAGGTTACAAAACCCCAGAAAATCTCATACAAGCCATTCCTTAGAGACTCAACTTCATAACATTAATGGAAGGAACAAACCAACTCTTGGATAAGAGATCTGTGAATCCCAAAAACATTTCTCAATGATTGTTTTCCTGGCCTCAATGGAAAGTTTTATTATTTTCATTTTGGGTCCTAGTTACATTATTTTCAAACATCAGAAGGATCTAAAATTTTAAAACCACATTCGATAGAATACTTGTAGAGTATAAAGCTAAAATATATAATAAACCATATCCTTCACCAATATATATTTGTTACAGTTTTAATATATTTTGGTAGTAGATAGTTGTCAGATATCTTTATATGATGTTATATGTTAATCGTACATTAAATGCGAAGAACTATCCCAAAAGTTTAGAGAAACACTGCTGTGATAGATAGTTTGAACAGATGCGAATTTTGATCATCCGTTGTATAAATAAATGCTAAAATTAGAAAGAGAAAATATGTTCAATTAGAGCAAAATCTTGACCTATTTTGAAATGTTTGTTCTACGTAATATCTTAATTGATTATCAACCAGAAATCTCTTGAACATTTCACAAACTTTTTAAAATTTTTACTTGGATAAGATGTGCAAGCTAATCTGACATCAGAATATTATCAGGATTGTTAAAATTAGTGGAATAAGTGTTTTCATAGCTTGTAAACTGAATGAGCATCCTTAAATTAATCCAGTCAAGTATATTGAACTAAAATATTTACTAAACATCTTAATAGACAAAACTTTCATAATAAATGGATAAAATAGATGATGTAAAAAGAAAAAAAAAAATTGTTTGAATAAAGCTAATTACAGTAATGAAAAAAAAAATCATTTCAAAATTTCAGGGTCCAAATTCAATTTACTATAGCAATAAACAAATCCTCAGCTGTTAAAAACTTCAGCCATTAGAGTTCGAGATTTAAGTATGTAAAATATAGGAGAGAGACTCTCTGCAGCAAGACTGCTTGCGATGCAGTCAGATGTGTAGATGTGATGATGACTAACTACACACCAATTACTAATTTTTCAATGGCTACCAACAGCTAAATTTAGCTGTATGAAATTTATCAAAATTTCAAGCAAGTATCAAACAAATTGTTAATTTCTAAATGAAAGTAATATGTTGGTGCATTTAGACTTTTGTACAAAACACTTTGGATAAAATGCTAAATTTATCTCGTTTAAAGCGGTTGGGGTAAAAGGGAAGGATAGCATTATCCAAAAGTCTGGCTTCGTAGTTACTTTTGTAAAAGTTTTTTTTTTTCCCCAAGTAGATATAACAAAAGTATGGAAATATATGCACACACATGTTTATATATTTTTTTTTGTTTATAGTTTTAGCTTAGAGCTGCGGCCATGCTAATGCACCGCCGTGGATATGTATATATAAATAATTAAATATATATCATGGTATCAACCAGACTTTCAGATGTTGTCTAATGTGCTTCATATTGCTTTAGCTTTTGAATGACTCCACCTCACAGGTTAAGCAAATAGGCCTTGGTTGGAAGACTTATTCCATTACAGGATTACCCATTTGCAGTTGAGTGGACTGGAACAACCTGAAATGATGTGTTTTGCTCGAGAACACAATGGGATTCGAACCCATGATCTAGCAACTGTGAGTGCAATCTCCTTCTTATCACCAATACTCATCAGTTTCCAAGTAAGGTAATATTTCCCCATGTTCTTCAAACACAAAAAGCACAATGGGTAGGCATGACTTCACGGAACATTGCAAATGAACGACACCACTTGTAACATTTTGACAGCCATTTACAACTAGCATCTGATGTCAAGATAAGGATACACACATGCACACTCATATATGTATGTGTGTGTGTATGTATATATATATATATATATATATATATATATATATACACACACACACACATATACTTACACATATCTATAATGGTTTTTTAAAAATTATTGTCAACTAAATCCATTTACAGGTTCTTGGTTGGCCCAAGACTATAGAGAACATTTCTTTAAGGTGGCATGCAGTGGGACTGAATCCAAAACCATATTGTGAAGTGGTGCTTCTTGGCCTTTTGGCTAAGATCAAAATATGCATATATACACACACACACACACACATATATATATATATAGTGAAAGTTAGTGAGCTTTTATTGAAAACAAGGGAAAATATCTGAAGAAATTGCAACCAGAGTTCAAAGAAGGTATCCCTTTTATAAATGGTTACTTTTATCAGATTAATTCATGTTTACAACTCTTAACCAGTGTGAATTGAGAGTGGCATCTCATTCTAAAATTTACTACCTAAAACATACAGCTATGTTAATTTTTAGCTCCTGTTTGAATCTCCTATGGCATCTTTGCTGAACAAAATATCTATAGCAATTAGGATCTTTATACTAGGTTTACAAGGTGGTAAGTTGGCTGAATTGTAAGAGTATTGGATTGAAAACTCTGTGGTATTTGTTTTGACTTGCTGTTCTTGAGTTCAAATCCCACCAAAGTCAACTTTGTGTCAAACTAAAACAAAGGCAGCATATTTCAACAGAAATAGAGAAAGAAAATAGTTAACTATCACCACTTTATAACTACCTTCCTAGATGGCATGGGTTCAAATTACCACAGTTCAAATAAATTTTTTATTAGGAATTATTGCCCTCCTAGATAGGTCAGAGGACTGTGTCTTGCTAGCACATTCCATTTCAGTAGGTATCTGTGGCAGCATTTTTTCATAGCACCAACACAAGAAAAGATTGTCAAATTCTCAACCAGATAAAAGGGTCCTCTCAGCTTACTAACCAAACACTTTAGGGAGTCTTTAATATATATATATATATATATATCATCATCATCATCATCATCGTTTAACAATGATATATATATATATATTTCATGTAGTCTTTCAATGAAAGATACCAGATGTATAAAGACAACCAGCACAGATAGAAAACAAGGTAAAATATTGTTTTCAACATGAAAATGTTCCAAAGTGATACTTGCAACTAGTTTTAAATATTATATCTGTCATATGAAGCTAAATGTGGTTGAAATTTTAGAAAAATGTTGGAGTAAAACAAAAAATTTAAAACTTGGGGTGCAAAAGTGAAGCCACTTTATATTTGAATTGAAATTAAATGATGGATCTTATTTACCATGAACTTCACTTTTGTATCATGTCAATTATTAATACAATACTAATATAGTTATTATTACTTAAATGCATAAAACTTTGGATATGAAATAGAAATAACAATAGAATTAAAGAATTAGTTCTCCTTATAAGGAATTGATCACAGGTCACAGGTTCTATTCGCCACAAATATATCAGTGTACAAAATAGCCATAGATTAAATATTAGTGTAAATAGTTCTAATTCTGTTCATTATAGATGATTCTTTTCCAAATGTAAAATCCTAGTAAAAAAAAAATAATAATATTTTTTGGAAAGTCCTTAAAATCTACCAATTGTAATAAAGTTTGTATCAAAAATTTAGCCATCTTAAAGCTTTCAAGTACAATCTATCTAGCAGTGCAACACAAAATTTTGTGTAAGGCCAAAATCATTTGTTCTCTGTAAGTGTTCTTATGACATAATAAATAGCACTTCTCTTCATCTAACTGATGAAAGCATTTGCAACTAAGTTGTATGTTGTTCATTAGGGCTGTCAGTACTTGATAAGCTTTAACTCACTTATCACAAAACATGTAGTTCTCAAAACGACAAGAAATATTGGTTTAATATTCATGATTTTTAGTAGTGATGTGCTTACCTCTACAGAGCTTGCAGAATGAAGCTTAGATATAGTACAAACAGTCAACCACCAAAATGTAGTAGAAATGGTAGGCTAGACCAGTGCTCTACGACCGTTTTCACTTGCGGTACACTTATATTCTTTTCAAAATTTAGCGGATTACCTAAACTAAAAATATAACTAGAAGTATAGGGGAAAAAAAGTTATAGGTTACATTGCGACACACCTAGCATCGTCTCGTGGCACACCAGTGTGCCGCGACATACACACTGCGATACACCTAGCATCATCTCGTGGCACACTCTCCGAAACGCCGGTTGCAGAGCACCGGGCTAGACAACAGAAAGTGATTAAGAGAGCAGCTAGTATTCTAAAATTCTATAAAAGCTCACAAAGGTTGTCATTTGTCATCCCTTTTCTATGAAATTTTCGACAAATATCGTTCTGAATGTGTAGATTACGATTATATTGGAATTTAATATGGAAAAAGTAAAAAAACATCGAGGGCTTGCATGCATACATACATACATACATACCGACCGACCGACACACGGCACAATTTTTTTCGAAATTTTAAGTTTCAGTATGTAATGTGTGTCAGTATGTGTACGATACCACCACTTCTTTTTTTTTCTTTTTTTAATTAAATTCGGTATAACCGTAATATACACCATCTGAAAGAATTAGAAAATTTCATTAAAAAATACCCATTTTCCTGAAAGTTACGAGGAAACAAAGCTGACTCGAGTGAATTTCACAGAACTCCTCTCTCCACCACAAATTCCGATATAATCGTAATCAACACCAACTGGAGCATATTTCTAGAAAATTTCATTAAAAAATATCTATATTTTTCTGAAAGTTATGAGGAAATAAAATTGGGTAGGTATGCCTGTATTGTTTCTTTCTTTGAGAGACTAGTGTTATTTGAGGGAGATTTGTGCGCCTATTTCCTTTAAATCTGCTAGACCAAAATAAGACATGTTCATCGAGACTGGTGAAACAAACAATCTTAACTAACTATTATTATGGTCATCAGAAGCATCTATATGGTAAAGATAATGTTCTTCGAAATATGTGCAGGCAAATTTAGCGATGAGATATTTGGCTTCAGAACAAGGCTTAAGGAAGTAAATAGAAATCCAGTCCGTGTCAGTTCTGCTTAGCTAACCACACACAGAACAATAAACATCGTAAATGAATGTTTAACAGGGGATGATGCTTAAAACCTGAAACAGCAACTAACGATAACGATTCAGCATTCAGTAACCATTACATTGGCTTCCAATAGGTGTAGATCAGACTGTTTGCAGAGTTAAAAATAAATTACAAGGCAATCAAAAGTAAAATCTAAATTAAAAAATAAAAATATTCCTTGACACTAATTCTATTAACTAATAACTAAAGTGTTAAGTTTTGACAATGTAGGAACAGTATGCGCAGGTATTATTGCACAAACTATTATATTTGTTTTTGTAAACTCCTTCAGAATGATGGGAATCCACTGAAAAGGGGGAAAAAGATCTAGAAACAAACTCCAGGCCCTGATTTGGCTGAGAGTCAAACAGTTTCTCTAAACCGCCTGTTATTTTTTTTAGTTATTGTTGTTTTCGGTTGTTATTTATGTCCTTTACACATTTGTTTTTCTTTGTTCCTCTTCCCCACCGAAATATAATGTTAAACCTGTTTCTAATTTAAAAAAGAAAACACCTACAGGATTTTCTTTCTGTAGTTGAGTTTTATCTGTTTGCTATCCGGTCATAAGCAACAGGCAGTCTCTGTTGACACTTAGCTTACAGACATTTGCCTGGTTTCGCTGTGCTCCCCCGCGAAACTTCTCTACCGGATATATCGGAGGGAGAGGGGGGGGAGTTGGTTTAGTAAACAGTACTTGAATGTAAGTTTTACAGGTGACCCTGTTTACATTCATATGTGCACGCACGCAAGCACACACATACACGTATATAAACACATAGAGAAAGAAAGAGAGAGAGACATACACACACAACCTCAGCCGTAGCAGAGCAGCAGTGGTGGAGATTAGTGATTAGGATTTGAGGTGGGGGACCGGAGATTGCTTCACACATGAAGCAGACTGAATAAAGATTTATAGGAGACAAAAGAAGGGTGAGGGAGAGACTGGGACAGTGAAATGAAAACAAAATAAAAAGATATTAACAACAGCCCACCACTAATTAAGTGGCTCCATTATTACTAAGGCGTTTTTTCCATATATGTATATATATATATATATATATATATATATATATATATATATATATATATAGACACACACATTTATGTGTATATATATGTATGTATGTATAAAGGTTTGGTCCTAATTGCCTGTGTACAAATAGCTTCGCTGTTCCTTGCCTACTCCCTGCTTGTTCAATTAAATTATGTGGCAAAGTTGAGTCTGACAGAAGCTAAGAAACCTTTCCAGGTGTGCCAACAAGAATAGCATGAGAGAGAGGGAGGAGAGAGAGAAGGGGGAACAGACAGACAAGCATTAATATCACATTAAGAGTATGTAACAAACAAGCAAAACTATAAAAGTAATAACACTGATAACTAATACAAAAATTCCGTAGCCTGTATTAAAATGTTAGATGCATGTGTTTATGTCTGCATATATATAGACATGTTGGTGCATATTATATATATATATATATATATATATATATATATATATATATATATATATGAGAGAGAGAGCTTATGCTGCCATAAACAAAAATGTTTTAGCCCCTACCAAAATAGAAAACAGTAAATTTCCACTCGCATTTATTATCACTAAGTTTAAATATAGATTGCTTTAAATTGGACTTGATTTTGCATCATATCAGTGGCAGAGATTAGTTTGATGTGGAAGCAAGCCTGGAACCAAAGCTTTCACGTAATATGTATGTATATGTATGCACGTCTGCGTGTGTCCGTCATTACCAGTATATGTGTGCATACATTACAACTTACTTAACTGTCTAAACAGTCTACAGTAGCTGCTAGCAGTAAGTGAAGAGTGCGATGTGTTAGTGATGGTGGGTGAACACTAATTTTATTTTTATTTCATTTATTTATTTATTTTTCGAGTAGTGGTGATGGTGCACTGGTTTGATGGTGGTGGGGCTCATAAACTTTGAAGTGTATTTGATAAAGTCCACAGTTGTGCAAGTACACTAGTAGTTAAAATGATTATAGAGGTAAATGGCTTATCACGACTGTCCCCATCGCCACCACTAGTGCATGTATGTCACTAAATATTGAAGTGAAATAGAAGAAATCAAAAGACGGTAAACAAAATCAGGCTAAAATGTCAAAACCATTGCGGCAATAAACAATTTTTAAAAGACGTACAAGAAGATTACATTGCACCATATCATCCGACCTTGGTCGGTATCAGTTCTGAGGACTAGAAAGTTTGCATTTATGAGTACATGCTTGTAACAAACATTTTCAAGATTTGAAATAAAAACACTCAAGTAGAGATTAAGATATTAATTCAATCATACCAATGAAAGTAATGTAAGTGAATGTACAAGTTACTGGAGTACAAAATATCTTTGGTTAGAGGGAAATCAGCCTAGCCTACGGTAGGACTTCTCAAACTTTTTCTTCCAGTGTATTCACTTATCATATCCAACCGTGTTATCATACATATGCCTTGTGAAGAATATATAGTAAAACGTCTTAATACTATAAAATTATACAAAGGGTTTACTATCTAAATAGATAGATGTACAATTTCTCATAAATTATTATATTTGGAAGTCAAGACTTCCAATCAGTAATTTTATAATACTCTTTACTAAATCTGACGATGCACTATTGAAAAGTAGTGGTTTGTAATAGCTTTAAAGTTTCAAAGTTTTTACAAATTTCATATATTCTTAGAGTTTTTGTTGCATATCTAGGGTTAAGAATCCCTGTCCTGTAGTATTTAAATCCAGATAGCCATTCTTCTAAGATTTTTCTACATGCAATTAGTAGTTATTTGAATGGCAGTCAAGTACATTGATAGAGTGACTGTTGCTTGGATAGGAACATTACACAAATATCTATAAAAACTTGTTTCCTGACAAGCAATCACTGTTGAAATTGTAAACTAGTTTTGAACAGAATTTTAGGCCAGTTATTCCAGCATGCTACTAAGAACCAAATGCTGGTACAATTTATTTTCAGATTAGTAAGTTGTTTCCTAGCAAGGCAGTATACTCTCAAGAGAAGCGTATACCATCTATCTTCAGGAATATTATAGTACTAATTCTATCATTTTTTTTTTTTTTCAGTTGAATATTTAAGGTTGAAGTCATTCAGCCTTATAGTTTAATTCAGCACTAAAACACCCAATAGGTAAAATGAAAATGTTCTTTTTTTATCATTATTATTACTTTTTTTAAAAAAAAGATAGCTAAGAGCTAACTGTTGGATGTTGGTCTCCTAAGTTTGACTTACTTGAGGATAATTAAAACTAAAACCTGTAAAGTAGAATATGGTGTGAAGCAGCTTTGTTTGGCATATCATTTTAGAAAAGAATTAAGAAAAACTTATATGTTAGAATACATTTTATGAATAAAGAAACAAGTTATCATATAAATATATAAATAACATATTCTTCAAATATTTAAGATATATCAATGAGCATTATATATTATTGTTGGCAGATATTTCAAAGTTTAAATGCAATTTGGAGAAATAGAATTTGCTAACACATTTGTTAGTATTCTTATTTTTAAAAACGAAATGGGAAATGGAAAACAGTCAACTATGCTGGTTAATATCATCATTTGTTATATCTGAACTAATATCTAAGTCTTGGAATTATTCAAAAGGTAACTATGGATAGTGTGGCTCTATAATACTTTGGAACTTGTTTACATTAAAATCTAGCATAATGGCAGCTGAACAGAGCTGAAAAGGTGGCAGTAGACAGTGTGGCACTCTGTTAACATACATTAGTATCTAAGTCAAGGTCAGTTGACCAAGGTGAAAAGTTAACAGTAGACAGCATAGTTGAGTGGTAACTGTTTATATTAAAAACTATGTCAATAGCACTTGAATCAGGTGAGAAGGAGATTACAGACATTATTTCACTGTTATAACTATTTACAACATTCATTTTAATATTAGAACAAGAGCTGTGTTAATTACCTTAGACAATAAATTCTAATTTATAAAAGTGTGTGTGTAAAATTGAAGTCATACATTCAGAGGAAACTTCATGGAAATTTGACAGTCTATCTTTTATTGAATTTTATATATATAGGGAAGAAGAAAAAGCTTTGAACCTAAGTAAACTAACATAAACTAAAGAGTTAAGTTACCATGAAAGAAAAATTGAAAGGAAGAAATCGTAGATATAACCAGAAATTAGATGAATATTTTTCAGTAATGAAAAGCATCTTTGAGACAAGGGAGATAGGAGTTTTACAAAGGCAATGAGGCCATTTGTTTTTTTTTTATTTGAAAACATTTTAAAGATTAAAATAAAATTGTTTGCTCAAAAACTATATCCCTAAAGGTCAGAAGTTATTGAACAGTAGTTATTGACCATTTGTGAGATACATTATGCATTGGACACTGGACAATAGCTCATATATTAGGGACAAAGGAGTTGTTATACTCACAAACATTACAGATTGACTTACATCTGATAAAGTTTTTCCCACAAAAACATTAGAACCCATTTACGCACCAATGTATTTTCCTTTCTTACAACACTTTGTGTTCTTTTGAATAGGCAAAATTGTGTCACCTTACACCAAATTCTACCTAATACTCTGTCTCTTGGTTCCTAGTCTACACCTACCCAAGAAAAAAAACCATACCTTTCACTCAAATCTTTTCTCCTAGAACTTCAGTCCTCAGTATTCTCTCTTTCTTTCTTACATATTACATACATACATTCATATTAACAGCAACAACCAGTGGGAAATTCAAGCTGAACATCAATTCCATGAATCTCATCAAGCAGGCAGAGATGTCAGTAAAGCTATAAGTTCTACTTCTTCATGACTAGATACAAGGAGAAACCACAATAACAAACACATAACAGTACTAAAATAGTATTAAAATAAAAATGACAGATAGTATAAGTTATGATGGTTTTGTAAGTTTCGGACTACTAATTTACGTTTTCTGGTATAAACTTCAGATGTCAGATGAGAAATGGACATATTTGAAAATTTTCCTTTCATTTTTAGATCACTGATGAACTCCAACAACAATGGCTTTATTTACAGGCACTTACTTCAACCTAAAAGCTCTGCTACCCAACCCTCACTAAACTTCCACTAAACTTCAGATCACAGTTTTAACATGCTTTGGGTCATTATTTCTAAATGATTTCCTTTACCAAAATGCTAAATTCTTCTTGAGGACTGTAGCCATAAAATCCAATCTCAAGTATCAATACAAATATCCTTGTGAGTCTTGCAGTTCAATTCTTGGCACAAAACATGATTCAATGTAGAGATCAAAAAGAGAGAACCTCAACAAACTAGAAATAACAGATAAACCCCACTCAAATCATACTATACCATTTTAAAAGATAAAAAAAAACATGTTGGACAATGTAGTATTGGATTAGATATGCTGAATGCAAAAGAATAAGTAAATGAAAAGACTGGGTGATCATGATTGGAAAATCTTTGATTGTTGTAGAAGGTCAGGTTAGTTGAAGCCAAGCTGGAGCTAAACAATAGTAGCAACATGACTAAACTAGTTTCAGCAAATCAGGTGATATGATAAAAAATATTACTTGCACTTTAAAGTCAAGCAAACAATGTCAAGAAGAGCAACCAAATCTAAGCATGTTAGAAATAGCAGCTAAATTTTCTTTGAATCACACCCTAAAATCAATCTTAATCGTAACAAAGGAAGGAAATATTGGGTCATGCAGTCCTACCTACTCTTGACCTTTCAAAACAAAGGAAACAGAAAATAGACAAGATAAGCAATGGCTGAATAGCCTTTGAGTAATAGACCAGTTCAATTAGAGCTTATCTGGGGTTAATCAACAACAATTTCAATTCATTGTATGTGTTAAGGTGGCAAGCTGGTAGAATCATTAGCACACCAGAAGAAATGCTTAGTGACATTTTGTTTGCCTTTTATGTTTTGAGTTCAAATTCTGCTGACTTGCTTTTCATCCTTTTGGGGTCAATAAAATAAAGCAACAGTTGAGCACCAAATAAAGCAACAGTTGACCCATCGCCTCCATCGAAATTGCTGGCATGGTACCAAAATTTGAAACCAATTTGTTATATGTGTTTGAACCTGCCAACATTAGAAAAAAATTGTAAGAAACTTAAAGCGCACGCACACACACACATATGTATATATTTATATATATATATATATATATATATATATATATATATATATATATATATATATAAACATATGTCCTATTAAAGTATTAAAGAGTTAAGATAACAGATGCAATCTAGTTTAGTGTTTAGCCTGCTTCTTCTAGTTGCTGGAAGAATGAAGGAACCTCTAGTTTTACAACTTTCAGGTTGCCTGTCTACTTTTCTTTCTTAAGGTGAGTCTATTTATTTAGGTTAGGTTATTATGGTTGGTAGTATATCAGTAGTGAAGATCTGGGTGTAAGATTTCACAGGTGAAATATCAACTGGTTAACTTAAACAGCCACACAAGATTTACTGATGATAATAAATACAGCAAACATACTAGCATGGGAAAACTTTATTTTACTGTTTGTTTCTTTCTTGTTTTTTTTTTAAATTTATTTTTTCCTCTTTTGGAACTCTTGTAATTTTAATATATACATTTCTGATTTCGATGTTTGGCAGAAAAGAGTATAATAATGCACACATTCACATATGTATATCACACATACACACACACACACACACACACATACATCACCGTTGCAATTTCTACTTTCCTATGATTGCATGGGTCAGATAAAATTCATTGAATTGGTCGGATGCTCTTCCTGTCACCAACCCTCACCTGTTTCAGAGCAAAATAATAATCCTCCAGTCTTTCAAACATGTATATCACAACGCCCAAGCATGATTTTATGGAAGATTAGTGGCATGTAAAAAGCACCATTCGAGTGTGGTCATTGCCAGTGCTGCCTGACTGGCTCCTGTGCCAGTGGCAAGTAAAATGCACCATTCAAGTATGGCTGATGCCAGTACCGCTTGACTGACCCTCATGCCAGTGGCACGTAAAAAGCACCAAGTACACTCTCAGAGTGGTTGATGTTAGGAAGGGCATGTAGCTGTAGAAACTTTGCCAGATCAAACTGGAGCCTTGCGCAACCTTCTGGCTTGCCA
This sequence comes from Octopus bimaculoides, assembly GCF_046866305.1. NCBI lineage: Eukaryota > Metazoa > Mollusca > Cephalopoda > Octopoda > Octopodidae > Octopus > Octopus bimaculoides. The sequence goes on along the minus strand of NC_142930.1, from coordinate 54,520,420 downwards.
GCACTGTCAAACTGTCCAGCCCATGCCAGCATGAAAAGCAGACGTTAAACGACGATGACAACGATGATGATGATGATGATATATATATATATATATATATATATATATATATATATATATGCATATAGGCTTGTTCTATCAATGTGTAAAACTATCAGCTCTTGAGCAACTATACAACCAGTTAATATACACACAACACACACAAATGTTACAGTGCCAGTGAAGAAGCTTGGGGGTCAACATTATCAATAGTTGCTTTGAAAATGTCAGCTAAACATCACTTTCCTGCGAGTCATAATACTATATAAAATAAAAACACAATATACAAAGCAATAATAATCCAAGAGACAAAAATTGACAGAAACATGAAGTGTATACATAACCATAAAAATAAAGAAAATTGGTGGAATGTCCTAGCTTAGGATAAGATACAAGTATAACAGAAGTCATTGTTCTTTTAGTCAGAGTAAAATATCTGCAGTGTTGTAACAAGTTCAGTAGGCATAAACATGACATAGAAAAGTGAATGAAAAAGAGAATGTCTCCAGACAACTAAAAGGAAACTTCAAACTTTCTTGCTCAGATTATAGGTTTTACAGATGTAACAGTCTTTGAGGCCACTTCAGTTATGGTGACAAAAAGACTCCAAACTAATATTGAAAAGTTGTCTATCATAGAGGCAGAACTGTCAATTAATTTGTAATTACTAGTCTAATCTTTGTAAAAAAAAAAAAGAAAAAAAAAGCACCTTATTTTTTTATCTATCTTAGAAGTTTCCCATACAGAGATTGGCTCAAATCTTATTACAAAAACAAATTAGAAATGAATATTAAATAGATACCAAATACTTGTGCATTTTCACATATTGATAGCCATAGTCATTAATGAATTAATTTACATAAAATATTCTTGTTAACTTGGAGAACAAAGAGTGAAAAAGAAAGAAAACAGATTGACCTCCATAATTCAAAGGTGTAACTCTGTAACACTTTTCAAATTCTCCCATCAATAGTGACACTACTAACAAGAGCTAAGGTAGCAAAAGTATGCAGCTAATAATCTAAATAGCCTTTGAGTCCTGCCTCATATCATTCAGGTAACACTTACTGAAATAAGCCCTTACATGCACATACATGTACAAATAGTAAAATAATTATGTCTGGAGGGTACAAGTAAAATAAATTACATCCAGAAGCTTGAAGAATGCTCATTAAACAGAAATACATGCAGTAGCCTTAAGAAAGCTCAAGTAATTTATCTGAATACATACATGGAAAGCTAATTATTAGCAAAGCATTTGCAGAGAAGTGATGTGAAACTTAAATAAATACAAAAGGGAGCAGGTTTTTTTTTTCTGGACCCATTATAGCTATATCATATCTCCCTTTGACAGATCTAATAAGTGAAAACAGTTAATGTGGTTCTATGACTGGGAATGCAAAATACCACTACTGACAGCTACCAAATAACTTCAGCTATCTTGAATTGCAGAGAAGCACCTATAGATCAATGTTTCATCATAATTGCTAGGGACAAACTAAATAACTAAAGGAAATATCCTGTCAGTCTATACATATCAAAAGTTTTTTTCTTTTAAATAAGGCTATAAGTCTATAATCATTGATGCACTGAGGCGAGGCTATGAGTCAAAAAGGGACAGAAAAGATAATTCACCCTTCAGATTCAATCCTCCAGTGGAAGTGATAGATCTAAGGTACGGCATAATCTAAAATGTTTTAAACAACCAGATTGATATCAATAAACAACACATAAATTTGAACCAATTTCAACTTTCAGTATCCTTCTAAATCATAGTCTTTTTTTTTCTTTTTAAGAATACATAAGAGTTACAGCAGAAATCTATCACTTATTTGTGTTAGTAATGAAGCTACAAATAACTCCCCTACTGTCATGACTAAGAAGTACCATCAATTTAAACACATTTAGAATTCGACTATCCATTATTGTTACATAAAAATACAAAAGTACTACACGTTTTTTTTTGTTTTTTTTTTACTTAAATTACAATTTTTATTCTTAAAGGCTGTTGTAGAACATTTAGCCCTTTTGATACCAGCCTGCCTTAGCAGTCCTTGGCTCTCTGACACAAATTTAGGGCTTTAAAGTAAACTAAATTAAAATTTACCTTTAAAATTCCATTTTAAATTATATCCCAAACACCAATATATTAATGACTAAGTTATTTTTACTAAATCTTTATTATTTTCAAAATTAATTGAAACAAAAGCAATGTATTTCAATAGAAATATCTTAATGAAAGGGTTATACAGGCTCATGGTTTTGAACATCAGATAAAAATAAATATCTGATTACCTTATACTAAAAATTAAAAAAATTAAATAAAACACAAAAAGCTAAGCCACCAATCATAAATACATTAGACATAATTTCCAATAATAATTTGGCAATACAGGATACATGGTACAATATTCTGAGGTATTATGGATAAGAATGACAGACCAAGTATCACACAGCAATATTTTACTCTCAGTTTAAGCTATACTTCATAATCACTTTTCCTAATTTCATTAAAAATAATTGTTAGTTGTATAATGACTACTATTGGGATTAGTTCCATTTCACTAGCATGGGAGAAGGAATAAAACAAAAGCAAATATTTTATGAATGAAATGCTCAACAGTCTCTAAAATGGTACTAAATAGAGTAACACAGAAGGAGTGGAGTATCTTTGTAAATGATTGAAAGTTAGGCAACTAAAAATAGGTCTATGAATGTCAATGGATCAACATAGAAAAGAAACCAATTCTTGTAGAAGTGAACAAGTATTTACCATGAATCAATAAAATTAACTAAAATCCTTGATGATGATGCTCTGGTACAGCTGTAGTCAAATGACTGCAAGTAAGGAAAGAGTGAAAGTGTAATAATCTAACTCTTCTAAGCCTCAGTTAAAATAAAAATTATTGAATCAAACACCATGACTCAGTAAAACTAAAAAATATATATATATTTCCTATCAATTTCACATGACAAAATAGAACTAACCCTTCATCTTTTACCTATCACCTACAAGAAATCAAATGCCAGCATTCTATTTTACAGAAACAGCGTGTCTCTACCAGTTTCTTCAAGCATCTCTAGTTCACATCCAGTGCATTATCACCGTCTTCCATACCTGCCACATATTTTACCAACTTTCACATACAAAATATAAACTCTGAGCCACTCTTGCTGAAAACTGGCCCTCAAATTTTCACTGTTCTCACACTTAATAGTTTGATTACTTCTTGTACTGAAATTTGAACAATCATGGCACAGGTATGACTGTGTAAAGAAGTTTGCTTCCCAACCATGTGATTTTGAGTTCAGCCCCAGTGACATCTTAGGTAAGTGTCTTTTATTAAAGCCCAGGGTTGAGCAAAGCCTTGCGATTAGATTTGGTAGAGTGAGCCTCCACATGTTGACATTGTGTGATAGTTGTAAATGAGAGTCAAAGTCATACAAAGAGTGTCATTCACATTCAATCTTCAATGTAAAACGTCTGGTCATGGGAAAATACTACCTTGCTGAGAAACAGATGAAGGCTGGCAACAGGAAAGGCATCCAGCCATAGAAAATCTGTCTGACCAATGCAAGCATAGAAAAATGGACAACAAAATGATGATGATGACTTTCTATGAAGCAAGATAGATGGTCACTGATATAATCAGAAGTTTCAGTGACCACACCGAATTTCTCATCCTATTCACAGAATTAACAGCAACAACAGAAGCATGAAATAGTCGAACCTGCACCAAATTCATGTGGCCAATTATTTAACTAAGTACCCTTTATATATGTACCTCCCTCCTTCAGAAGATCTGGAATGCTGGTAATCATTAAAAACACTAACATGCAAATGTATTTATTTCAAGAAAGAGTTATACATGCTAGAATGCCTTGTGGTCTTTTTACATATCTCTGCCCTTTAGGTTGAAGTCCTACCAAGGTCAGCTTTATCTGTCATTCTTTCAAGGCCAATGGAAAAGTACCAAACTTGGGCGATAGAGTGGTGGAAATGTATGAACACTGGACTAGTATTTATTCAGTATTTGTTCTAGTTCTTTATGTCCTGATTTTCAAATTCCATGGTTTACATGATGATAGACTTAATCTATAGCTTGGTCTAACACCAGTGGAGACTCCCTCTGTTGCAAGCACTACAGTCAGGCCTCTGCTTTGAGGATATTTTCAACCCCCCCCCCCCCCTCTCACCAATCTCAGAGGCCATGAGCACTATCTTCCACCATGACTATAAGATAAAAAAATAATACCACTAAGTAAGAGCCACAACTTTAGTGAACATGCTTCTATAATTTGCCAAAACTGCATCAAATAAACTTGCCCTTCTCTTTAAAATACAGAAATATCTCAACCACAACCAGATGTTTCCCCAAGTATGCTCTCCTATACAGCTGACACACTTTCTTCTGAGTACTAGTATACCAGACTTTCTAACATATAAACTCTCTTACTGAAAAATCTTCACTTCCTGGCTCATCATCAAAATTAGCCTTCTTCTTTCGATTTATATTTTTATCAGTTAACTTAGTTGTCCTATCACAAGAATGAACTCTACACTATTCACAAAGTGATGCAAACTGCAGCAATATTTTCACCATAAGCACCATCATATTAACTTTTGCAGCTATCTATTTTTCCCAAAATACCTCAATACATTGCTGCCTCATGGCATTCACTTCACTTTGACCAGCAAGTTCTTAAAGTACATAATCACAGACTGATTATGCATCACATTATGTTAACTCAATGCCTTTCTTTCAGTTCTGATGGTGTGGGATGGTGGTATTCATGAAACATGATATAAAACAATATAAAAAAAAGAAGCTTAACATTCTGTCTTGAATAAAACTATGGTTATAGCACATTTTCTGTACTTTATAACCATATTACAATATATACTATACACAGTAAGTTTGCACACATACTACATTAGAGTACACAGTGTATATCCAGAATTCACACCAAAGTAACCATGGTCCAGTGTGTATGTGTGTGTGTAATTATAGTCACTATTGTTTTATGGCCACTTTTCCATGCTTGCTTGGGTCAGAAGCAATTTGTTAAGGCAGATTTTCAACAACAGGATGCTCTTACTGTTGCAAATTCTCATCTGTTTCCAAGCAAAATATTTTTTCCTCATACCTGCACATGTTTCCACAGAACTTTGCAATTGAACAATACCACTTGTATTACAGTGACACTTGTTTCAAATTATCATGTAATATCAAGATAGACACACCTATTATATATTTTTAGAGTGGGCTTCTTTTAATTTCTGTGACCAAATCCACTGACAAGGCTTTGGTCAGCTTGAGACTATAGCAGAAGACATTTGCCCAAGATGCCACACTGTGGGACTGAACCCAAACCACGTGGTTAGAAAGCAAATTTCTGAACCACACAGCCCCCACCCTCTCTCTCTCTCTGTATATATATATAGTTCAAATTTACAGAAAACAAAAAACAAAGACAGGTGAAGGAACAACAAGTAGGTGTATTAGTTTAATGTTCAGGAAGAATGGAAAAATCTTTAATATTTCGAGCCTACGCTCTTCAACAGACAATGATTGAGAGGGTAAAATGGAGAGAGAATTAAAAAAAAAAACAGAGAGAAAAAAATGTGTAGGGATTAGTAGTTCAACATGTTGAGAGAAAGAGATTAGATAGATGTACATACACTTTAAAGAGAGACCTGCATATAGGATTGACTGATGATGATGATATACACACATCTTAGAGAGTAAGTCTGTCCTGTATACATGTCTCTGCATAAACCAGACATGCATGCATCACGTTAGCAATATACATATACAGATATATATATATATCATATATATGTATGTTATATATATATATATAAGCACAAGTGTTGCTGTGTGGTAAGAAGTTTACTTCCCAACCACATGATTCTGGGTTCTACCATAGCCCTTAGTCAGTGTAAGCCTTGCGTTTGATAGACAGAAACTGAAAGATGCTCATTGCATCTACGTATGCGTGAGTGTAATAATGTATGTATCTATGTGTACAGCTTTATGTTTGTCCCACCACCACCTCCATTATACAACTGATGTTGGTTTACTTATGTACCCATAATTTAGTGGTTTGACAAAAGAGACTGATAGGCAAGTGTCTTCTACTATAGCCTCAGGCCGACGAAAGCCTTGTGAGTGGATTTGGTAGACAGAAACTGAAAGAAGCTTGTCCTATATATATATTTAAGTGTGTGCGTCTTTGTGTCTGTGTTTCTCCACTCCACCATCGCTTGACAACTGATGCTGGTATGTTTACATCCCCGAAACCTAACGGTTCAGCAAAAGAGGCTGATAGAATAAGTACAAAGCTTACAAAGAATAAATCCTGTGGTCAAGTTTTTCAACTAAAAAAAACCCTTTGAGGTGGTGCTCCAGCATGGCCACAGTCAAATGACTGAAACAAATATAAAAATGAAAGAATAAACCCTTTGAGTTAGTGCTCTAGCATGGCCACAGTCCAATGACTGAAACAAGTATATATACTTCCTATCCATTATTATATACATACACAACACAGTTCCTTACAGTATACTCTGTCTGTCTAGTATATGTTACTTTAAGCACAATGACTCAATGAATTAAAATTACACCAATTCAGCAAAAGAAAAAAACAAAAAAACAAAACGAAGAATAAATATAGATGCATTTTGAAACACTGAAATTAATTTTATAAACTAATTTCAGTGTTTCAAAATGCAGACAAGCAAGCAGAGCTACTTAGTGAGCTTGTGCACAGTGGGAAATCCATTCATGTGTCTAGGGTATGGAAAACAAAAACAAAACAAAAAAGGAAAAAAAAAAAATTGTACAAGGAACATATACAGCTGATAGTAGGTTGGTAAGGGGGAGGGGGAGGAGTAGGAAAATTGCAAGTCATTACTAAAATTGACCTCCTCCTCCCCCTCCTCCTTTATCTATCATTGACAGTAGTGGCAATAAGGAGTGTCTTGTGACAATTGAAACATCCTGTTAGGAACTTAAGACTCAAATATACTAAAACAGCCATGACAAAACTAAGCACAAAAAAAAATAACAGAAGTAAAATAGTCAACTGTTGAAAACAGTGGACTACAAAATTCATTACTGACAACTACTACTACTAATAATAATAATAATATATTATTATTATTATTAGCCTTTCTACTATAAGCACAAGGCCTGAAATTTTGGGAGAGGGGGCCTAGTTGATTACATCGCCCCCCCCCCCCCCCCACACACACTACCACCACAACCACCAACAGGATGAAGCAGAATCTGAATTCAGAACATAAATGTTGTGAAGCATTTTTTTTTATTTTGTCCAGCATGCTGGGCAAATGATTCTGCCAGCTCAATAATAACAATAATAATAATAATTTTTTTTTTTATTAACCACAAAGGGTTTACAGGAAAAAACATTGTGGACAGCACTGGACAAATAGAATGTGGGGTTACATGAAAGTCCAGTAAACAATGAAAATCAATCAATTATAACAACAAAATTCCCTAAAAGCGAGAGACCTCTTGGACTGCTCATAGAAACCCCACATAATAATAATAATAATAATAATAATAATAATAATAATAATAATAATAATAATAATAACTTATTTTATTAGCCACAGGGTATAGATGAGGTGGACGTCACAAAGACAGACAACAATTTGTGTCAGGATTTGCATAAAAAATGGGGAGAAAAAAATGGAAGAAAAGACAGTGGAATGTGATAAAAGTATAAATAGTATACAAAGTATGTGATACAGGAGAAATTTCAATTAAGGCCACTCAATGAACGCCCCAGATTCAGGGTTACCCTCAACCCTGAAGGTATGAGCCCTCTCTCTTGCTCTCTAATAATGGTTTCAAATTTTGGCACAAGGCCAGCAATTTCAGAGAGGAGATAAGTTGATTACATCGACCCCAGTGATCAACTGGTACTTATTTTATCCACTCCGAAAAAGTGAAAGACAAAGTCGACCTCAGCAGAATTTGAACTCAGAACAAAAAAAAAAAAAAAGTGGATGAAATGCTGCAAGAAGCAAGCCTACTATGCATGCAAGACTTCAGGAGTTCCAACACAACTTAAGTAGTAGTAATAGTAGTAGTAGTAGTAGTAGTAGTAATTATGATAATAATAACAATAAAATAATAATGTTTTCAAATTTTAACATAAAGCCAGCAAGTTAAGGATAATGATGAGAAGAAGAAGAAGAAGAAGACGAAGAAGATGATTTGTTTCAAATTTTGGCACAAGGCCAGCAATTTTAGGATTGGTAGTCATTACAGCAACCCCAGTACCTGAATGGTAATTTATTTTATCAACTCTGAAAAGATGAAAGGCAAAGTTGATCCCAGTAGGATTTAAGATCAGAATACACAGAGCCAGAGAGAAATGCCACAAAGGCACTTTGATACTCTAATGATTCTACCAATGAATACAAACTGAACAATATAGATAAAGGAAAACTTAAGGAAAAATTCAAGTACTAACAATGGCATAGATAGTTTTATTAAAGAAGAAAACAATAATATTGCTCACCTTGAGCAGTGTTCCAAATTCCTTTACGCTAAGTTCTATATAGACAGAATAAGGATTTCTTTAAACAGACATGGAAGAGGAGCAAGTAAAAAGAATTTAGCTAAAAACCATTCCATGTTTTAAAAATAAAATAATTTTTCTTTCATTTTTAAGTCCCCACCCCTATGTTTCTATATATTAAAAGAATATTGGCAAATGCTTCCATTAACCCAACACTAGTAAGAAGAAACAGATTATCATCGCAACTATCAGTAGAACTATCAAAGCTTATACTAATAATTTGTTTTATGATTATATCTCAATTTATTATACAATAACAGTTGAAATCTTTTGATCAGATTTCTGACTGCCAATATATACATAGAATATTTAGTAGGTCTATTCATGATGGGTGGAGATTCTAGTGAACGCACTATGCATGCATGCACAGACACAGACTCACACACACACTCTCCCTCTCTCTGACAACAGCTTGCAACTCCTAAATCCCTTGAAACTGGGGCTTAAGAAACCATGTTTCTACCCAGATTCACCCCAGTTTAAAGTGTTATACCTATGATCCAATGAAGCAGCTTCTAGGCAGTCACTCAATCTACTGTGTCCAGCTCCAACATTTGAAATGAGGGCTTCATATTTAAAGTCTAAATTAAAATGGTGATGACCATGGGCAGATTACTGGCTTGAAGGTCTACTTTGTTCGTAGAGTCTCTTCTACTTCATTTTAATTTTTCTAATTAAATTTATGAAATACATGATAATTACTTACTAATACTGTTAAAATATAGCTATTTTGAGCAAAATATTTTACTAAATAGTCATGACAAAAAATATTTGATACTATGCATTTGAAGAATTTTTATGACTACATAAAATGATGTATCATTTCAAACCAAATGAGGGGCATGAAGTTTGAGAAGATATATGTAGACACAAATGCATGTGTAATTTCCTGTGCATGTCTCAAAAAAGAAAATCCACAGAAGAAATGTGTATCAAAAACCAAAATTGAAAGAGACAATTCTCTGAAAAGTAAGGTTAAACATTTAATTATCTCCAAACCCCAGGTTTATACCCATTATATTTACAGCTGATTCAAAATTTCAAAAGTTCTCTAATTAAAACTAAGCGCAATCAATGTACTTAATACCAAAAAAAAAAAAAAAAAGGAAAAAAGACTGGGAGCTTAACCCTTTTACTCTGGATAGTTAACTGAAAGTTAATTAAAAATTTTCTTCCTACACATTAAGCTTGGCCAATCAGTTTTACTTGGTATGTAACCAATTGTTACTCTTTCTCCATTCTTTCCAACTAACTATTAATTCATGTTTCTTCTTTATACTTTATATCCAGTCAGAGCCTAACTGAGTTGATACAATTAACAAGTTAGAAAAAAAAAATGCATCCCTCCCCATACTGCTTTTGTTACAAAATTCTCCATCTGGCAGGAGAGTAAAAAGCTTATTAAAAGGACATCTGTAATAGGATAAATCATAATAGAAAAATAAAATTGAAGTAATTAAGTACATGAGTACTAAAGTGAGATAGATGAGAGATGGACAAATAAAGGACGAATTATTCATATGATGGAAATTATAATATACAATCGATATGCATTTAAAAAAAATCTTTAGATATATGCTTATGCTCTACCATAAAATCTCTACATCTGTAACATTTAAAAATGTTTCTACATTACCATGGACATATGGAAACTAATGAGTCTACAAAATATGAACAAGTGCACAAAGGAGCAGATGTTTGTATTTGTTCAGAACAACAGTGATTGTGCAACAAGGAAGTGTAACATTTCATTGAAGCAAGATACCTGTTTCACAATTGCTCTCAAAGTTCAACTAGCTGAATGAGGAGACAAGTTATGAAACTAGCATTAAGAGCATAAGGCAATGTCTTAAAAAAAAAAGATAAAAGCTTTTAGTATCTGGGTATCAGATCATATCCCACCAAGTTTGAAACTGGTTTTCACTTCCACAGAGAACCTCATTCTCTTGACTGGAATGCTGATATGTGTGGCATTAAATTTTTACATTACGTCTATGGATTTCATAAATATTTGGTCTTTATTAAATATGAAGGCACAAATATAGCTTATAGGCATGGGTATGGCTGTATAAAAGAGCTGCTGGTGTGACTGTAGTTGAAGACCTTGCTGTCCAACTACGTGGTTTTGGATTCAGCCCCATTGTGTGGAACCTGGGGCAAATACCTTATACTATAGCCTTCAGCTAACCAAAACCTTGTGAATCAATTTGGTAGAAGGAAACTGAAAGAAGCCAGTTCTGCCTATACATACATATATATAAAGAGGAAGAGAGAGAGACGATTGTATTTGTGTGCATACGTGTTTATGTATTACTTTGTTTTGACATCCTGTAGTGGGTGTAAAATGAGCAACATTGTCATACAAATTTTCATTTTGTTCATTTCTGGTCTTCCATAAAAAAAACATATCTGGCCATGGGGAAATATTAGCTTGCTGGGAAACAGGAACGGTATCCAGATGTAGAAAATCTGTCTCAATAAATTCCATCCGACCCATGTAGTAAAGCAACTGAGTCTTCTGAATAATGAATATTCTCAGTGGAGGGTTTGAGAAGATCCCTGAGGAATACTAGATACATGTTCATCACAGTTCAAGCATGAACTTTATTTCATAATAGAAGACTGATAAAGAACAAATAGTAGATGACTGAATTGAATTAAATATCTTAGAGACTGAGAGTGAAAATCAAAATGTAGTTCCTACGTCTTCAAAATTTACCATTGCCTGCTTAACTGTTTTTTTTTTTTTTTAACTAACTACTGATATCATTGTGGAGGCGCAATGGTCCAGTGGTTAGGGCAGCGGACTCGCGGTCATAGGATCGTGGTTTCGATACCCAGACCGGGCGTTGTGAGTGTTTATTGAGCGAAAACACCTAAAGCTCCACGAGGCTCCGGCAGGGGATGGTGGCGAACCCTGCTGTACTCTTCCGCCACAACTTTCTCTCACCCTTACTTCCTGTTTCTGTTGTACCTGTATTTCAAAGGGCCAGCCTTGTCACACTGTGTCACGCTGAATATCCCTGAGAACTACGTTAAGGGTACATGTGTCTGTGGAGTGCTCAGCCACTTGCACATTAATTTCACGAGCAGGCTGTTCCGTTGATCGGATCAACTGGAACTTTCGACGTCGTAAGCAACGGAGTGCCAACTGATATCATTAGGATGATTATCAAAGTAACAATCAAATTAAAATCTAAGGCTGTATATGGTAAACAACATCAAAGTTAACAAAGTTAGGTAATTTGAAATTAAAAGGTCATATATACAGATAGGTAGGTCAACAAATGATTACACAAAAAACAACCCTTATTATGAATAATATAAGACAGTATAATAGCTAATAAATATACATTTTAATGTAATTAGAATGGTTAACAACCCAAGGCAAATAAAAACTGTTTTATGGCTTTCTTAACTTTCTTAACCAAAAGCATTTCTTGTAACAGTTTCATTTTCACCATTTAGCACCAACTGAGCTATTTGTTCCTGAAGAAATTTAAGCCAAACATTTTAATGTATAGCGTTCACCATGTAGTGATCTGTATAGATAGTAAAATATTCATAAACATACACGAGAAGGTGACTTTGTATGTTGTCTAATGGAAGACTAATGAGATATAACCTTAACACATTGCAAGCTCAGAGAAAAGCAATTAAATTTAATTTCAACTATCATATTTATAAAACAGTATTCAACTTAAAAGTAAGCTAGCTGCTACAACTGTTTCAATAATATAATCAGCTTAGCTTAATTGCATTAAATTCATTAATTAGGAAATTTGGGCAATCCCATGCTAAGTAAAAAATAGTTTTATCCTGAATTGTAGTTATCAAAGCAAAAGAAAAACAACAAAAACAGTAATGAACAAAAATAACATTTCTATTGAAATCCATTTTAGATCCAGACAGATACTTTAATTTGAGAACATATGATCTAAAAAGATATTCATTAAATTAGCCTTGTAAATTAGCATCCACCTTGATTGACTTGAGCAAGTAAAATGTTCAACTAGGTTTTGGTTTTCACAGTTAACTAGTACCTTTAACTCCAGATTTAATGGACGCTTGTTCTTCAGTACTGAAACAAATTTAAATATCAGAAAGCCTGGCTATGAGAGAAATATTCAGAATGTAAACACATTCTTTCTGATTTGCAATAAAACGGATGAGTAGTCTGCTGATATATCATTTCACAGCATGCTATTTTGCAGCAAAGATATACTCAGTTTCCTTCTCCAATCAATAGTATAGTATATTCAGCTCTGATATAGCATGGTATTTATAATACAGTATAATATTTTGTAATAGAAAATAATTAGATAGTACTAAATGAAGTAAGTTAATTAACTGTTGTTTTCAGATAAATATATTGTAAAGTTTCTGCGCTTATAAAAGAGTACAAAAATAATCAGGAAAATGCTAAAGTCTAAATGATTTCATTTGATTTTGTAGCAAATAATGAATTCACAAATGAATAGTATTTATTTCCAAATACAAAATTTTGATCATTTTCTGAAATCATATTATACTGTCTGATCTATGGAAGAATGGAAAAATAAACATTAAACTCATACTATTTTATCAAAGAAAATCCAACTCCTAGTCATTTTTATATGTGGATATATATGCCTCAGAATCAGCAAATTTTAGATGAAATTAGAACCAAACCTTGGACAACAAATTAATCTTTGTTGTTAAGAAATGTGAAGAATAAATTATAGCTGTCATAATTACAATAACAAAAACGACAATCATAGTCAAATGAGTTTTGTTTAACCGATTAATCCTTCAGCATTCAAGTTGGCCATATCTGGCTCAAATATTCAAACAGGCCAGATCCAACCTCTCACACCCATCTTACAATGTCACTCAAAAAATAAACAGTCGCCACATCAAACTCTCAAAGCTATGAAATAATGCATGATTAATTCATAACAATGTTATTAAATAAGCATTACATTTGACAGAGTAACCTGAACGCTAAAGGGTTAAATTGTAAAAAGCCACATCAAACAGTCACAAAATATTGTAGATCTGGAGAAAACACTGTATGAGCCAAAAAGAGAGTCATCTGCATGGTCGCTAGAAAGAGCAGCCAAATAACTCTTGAATCATACACTTTTTTGAAAATTTTTGAAAATAAAGCTGAATTGGATAAATCTCATTGTAGAGGTATTGCAGCAAGGAAGACTAAATGTTCATGGCAAAAATGCCTTCTTCACAGGACTAAATAACAACAATAATATTGTACATGGTCATGAATATTTAACTGATTTAAGTTGTCTGATTATTATGTAAAAATTATTATATTTATGATGAAAAAGAAATGTGAAATAAATACATCTAAATTGTATAATGTCATAAATATGAGATCATAAGAACATAAGAAAATACTTTTTTCCATGGTAAAAGTCTCTGGAAATCTAATTAAGTCAACTGGGAAGAATGAAAGTAAAAAAAGTAAAAGAAATAAGAAGCAAGTGAATAGAATCGGACACAGGCTTACTACATTAATGTTCCTCTCTATTTAAGATAAAACTCAGCCAACAAGAACCTAAAACCAGTAACAGCACCACCTTCTTACCAATTACTCCCATTTGGGACATCAGTTGAAGATAACTGATAAGATATTAATATCAGATTAAAACAATATCAGCAGTTTCCAATCCTGTTTGGCAGCAACTATATAGGTTACTGAGCAAAAGAACAGAAAATCTTCAGGTCAATGACTAAATTCCCTTTTATAATTTTACATTAGTACCTTCACAGCATGTCTTCAAATTTTTTCTTTTTTTTTTTATATAGAAATAATTCAATTAAAAAATATATAAGTAGATATTTTGCAGGCTGAAGTATTACTCCAGAGATTATATATTAAAACTAAACCGTTACAAGTGAAATTTTACAGATGTTATTCATATATTTTACTTTTTCTTCAGATTTCTTTTGACTTAACCACAAGATTCCAATCTTGTCAGCAATATTATTGCACGAAATTACTTTGGGGACCCTGAATAATCTGAGCCTGAACAAGCCAGGTTTCTGTAAAGAGGCTTGCAAAACTTTGAGCTGCATGGAGCCGATAGAACTAAATTAAACCATTTTAAATAGTAGTAATATATATAAATATATTATGACTCAAGCTCCCTATTCAAATTCATAATAATGGAATTGGATGGCAATAATTACAGGAATCTGTGAGAGTAGCAAAAAAAAAAAAAAAAAAAAAAATTCTTTATTGGTAAAAATCTTATAAAAATTTGTTTTTAGTTAATTTTATAGAATTTTGTTTTACAATTAATTATTAGCAAATTCTTTAAAAATTTGCATTTGGTAAAAGAGTAGATAGTTTATTTTGTTACTTGGGCATATGGATGTGTAAGGATAAAGAAGTCAAGACTTAGAGTTAAGAGGATAAAAAACAGCAGTATTATACTGGTGTCATGCAAATGGCACCCATGCCGGTGGCACGTAAAAGCACCGATTACACTCACAGAGTGGTTGGCATTAGGAAGGGCATCCAGCTGTAGAAACCATGCCAAATCAGATTGGAGTCTGGTGCAGCCTTCTAGCTTGCCGGCTCTAATCAAATCGTCCAACCCATGCCAGTATGGACAATGGACGTTAAATGATGATGATGATGGTGATGAAGGGTCTCAGGTATATATTATAGTGAGTTGGAAAACTTTCAGCAATGAGTTATTAGACAAAGCAGTTATTAGACAAAAACTCCCAATAATAATATTTGAAATGTATATCCAGCCAACTTCCTACATACAACATCAATATTCTTTACTCATCATCATCAGCAGCTGAGTTGCATCTACAATAACGAAGAAAGGCTTAGATGCACACATAAGGTAATAATTTCCAAATATCGGACACAGAATGAAAATTTGGCCGAGTTTTTGAATAGCTGTCCCTCAAATTGCCATACCTCATATAGGAGAGGAAAAGAGTAAGGAAGTAGGGGTGGAAGGACAAGGCTGTAAAAAAAAAAAAAATTTAAAGAAAGGAAAATTTTTCAGATTTGTCATTTCTGACGTCTGAAACACGGGAGTAGATATAACAGGGGACAACTGATGAAGGGAATGTTCTTAATGTTGCATGTCTCATTTCTCTGTTTGTTTAATTTTTTCGTTGCTCGAAATAATGTTCGTTTTCTATGTTCTTGTTTCTCATTCTGTCTACGTTTTTTTTAATGTTCTGTACCCATATATGCATGTAGATATACATATATACGTAGGTATGTACATATATGTATGCATATATTTATATATTATTGATATTACAAAGAGGTTAAAAACGATCTTTTTCCTTTTCCATAAGAAAGGGTAGTTTAGTGTACAGTGAAGGTAGTTTAGTGTACAGTGAAGGTACTTTGAGGGGAAGCTATTCCAAAATTCCTCCGAAAATTTTATCTACATAAGATAGAAATAGCTTGTGTAACATGTCTGCAGCATTTTAAGTTCGCCATCTATGATCATTTATAAGTTATACAAGTATTAAACAATATTAAATAAACAATCGATAAAAAGTAAGAGCCTTATAAACAGAGGTCATTTTTTAAACTTGGCTTTAAAATTCTTATATTAGAAAGGGGCAAGCTGGCGGTATCATCAGTATGCCGAGCAGAATGCTTCACGTTCTGAGATCAAGTCCCACCGAGGTCATCTTTGCCTTTTATCCTTTCGGGGTCAATAAAATCAGTACCAACTGAGCACTAGGGTCGATGTAATCGACTTAACCCCCTCCCCCGAAAATACTGGCCTTGTGGCAAAATTTGAAACCAATATTAGAAAGAAGAAAAGAATAAAAATTCGTCTGCGTCATTCGTGTAGTAGTGAAAGTTATTTCTGGCCGGGAATCGCAAATTCGCTGCATAACATAGCAATAGTAAATAAATGGATCAGACAAAGAGTTTAAAATGATAAAAGATGGGAAATGGAAATAAGGAAAGCTTCAATCATGGAGAGCGTACATTTTGCAGACAGTAAAAACCAAATTCCCTAGTTGGGCCGAATTCAATAGTGTGTGGGCTGGACTGGAATTCTGTCAGAGCTAGGCTTTGGTAAATTTCCTGGTTATTTCCCTTTGCTGAACTTCCCAAGGAGTACACATGCACACACACACACACAACAAACACACACACACTTCAAGCCGTATACTTTTATGGTATAAATAATATATCCTCTGTCTGTGTGTGTTTTATGGTTAGTCTAACACCTCTTAAGAAAATGTTCAAGTTAATAACGATATTAAAAATCGAAATTAATTTTTTCTTTAATCGTTAACTTTACAAATACGTTTCAAAACGTCGACAAAAATACCCATAATAAATATATTAAAGAACTTATACTTTTAAAATTTTGTCAGCATTGAAAGTAAATAATAAGAAAGGTTTAGTAATAATTGCATCTCGTTTGTAAAGGAACATAATTACATTTTTTATTTACTATGTCTAAATTATTTATCAGTGTATTGATATCTATTTCAAACGCGTTACATTTGGGCGTGGACAGAAGTGGTCTAACGAAATGGAAATTAAAATGACATCACGCGCGCGCGTGCACGCACACACACACACACACACACACACACACACACACACACACAAATAGATATGTATACACATACATATACATGTATACACACAGACGCATACATTTTTTTTTTGTCTATGTTTGGTATAAATTAATTCAGCTAAATTAAATTATACCACGGAAAGTTATTATTATAAAAAGTAATGTGAGAAGCAAATATTTTTTGAAACTTCTGAATAATATCAAATGATCAGGCAAATGTAAACAAACAGCAATTTCAGTATTATGGAGTTGCAATGTGAGGAGTTAGTTATAAACATTGAATCATTTCTGAAGGCTTCAGCGTGAGGAAGGGAGCTCCAGGGTTCGCAAGACAAATTTGTAGGCGTACACATATGATTTTGTATTATACACACGCACATGTAAATATATATACATATATTACTTTGTATTACAGTAAAAAAAAAAAATGAAAAAGAACACATATTTGTGTAATATATATATATAAAGGAAAAAAGAAAGACGTAAAAATAATATTCGTTCATTCATCGACAGCCTGGAAGAGATTATGTTAAAATTTATCAGTGATCAAAGACAGGCGAAGTCGATCCCAGCAGTATTATTAGAGAAGAATGAAGCGCCAAACGCAAGCACATAATACGGAGGAGTTATGCGCTGCTAAATCTAATGCCCTGTCATTATTATATGATTGCTTTATTGTGCCACACAAGTCTTTCAAATGCTACATTACAATAAAATTTGGGAAATAATAATAACGCTTTTCTTTTTCTAAACAGCAGTGGCTTTTGAGTTCTTTTTTTTTCTTTTAACTTTCAAAGTTCTTCAATGAGAGAGAGAAAAAAAATAGAAGATATGCCTAAAATACATTTAAAGATTTCAAATAAAAAGAAATCATTCATTTATATTATAAATGAGATAAAACGGTGCGATGTTCATGACTTTCAAATGGATGAAAATTATAATGGTTCCGACAAGAGATCGAAACTGAATCACAGGCGAAAACCAATGACTGAGTGTTGTATTTTGACTCACTGCCTCAAAGGCAATAGAGTAATTAGTTTTGTATATTAAAAAATATATTTTCTTTCTAGTTTACGTAAAATGTTGATGAAATGGAACTCATTTCCTTATATAAAATAATGTTTACATAAAAAATTAAAAAAATAACCCGAATAAAATTTGATGTAGAAGTCACTCTAAATGACAGAATTAAAAATTATGTACAAAAAATAATGATAAAAATAATTTTTTTAAATGGGTGGTTACCGCAATGAATGAAAAATTTATATATTTTAAGATAACATTTTGATAGTTTCTATGTAGGGTGCGAATTTTATTTTATTTGTTAAGTTTTAAGGTCTCTCCTCACACTGTCTGCGACTTCGTAGTTACTAAATGTCAATGTACAAGTGTTGCTGGAAGTATGAAAACCCCATGTGTATGGGTGTACGTATATATACTTAAACATACACACACGAATGTGTAGATATGCATATTATGTGTGTGTGTGTGTGTGTATGTATATATATATATATATATATATATATATATATATATACATGTTTGCGCATGTTGCATACACGCGTACACAACCGTATAATGAATCGGCGAGATGAATGTGGAATAATCAGCAGAAATCATGTCTATGTTTGGGAAAGGCATGAACATCAAAACTTCATGTTTTTCATTAATTCTTGACAATTTATTCCAGCATGAGAATAGTTTCTGGTTGTGGTGGTGGTGGGGGAGTAAAGCACTTTTTTTTTATTAAACCTGGCTAGGATATCAGAAAGGTTTTAAAAAATCGGATATCTAATCTCATCTGGTACAAATACCTATCTTATTTTATTCTTATAGACTCCCAGGTTAGTCGTGATCGAGCAGAGCAAAGATCAAAGGAAGTCATTCCATCCCAAACATTAATCTTAGGCAGGTGTCATTAGAGAGAGAGAGAGAGAGAGAGAGATGATTTTTCTGCTATTACTAGCAAATCAAGCGCCTGCTTTACGCGTAGGGGTTTGTTCTCTCGTGATAGATAGATAGATAGATAGATAGATATTGATAGACAGATAGATATAGATGTACGTGATTATGTATGTGTATATTCCTGAAGCATAAAAGAAAAAAAAACAAAAAAATCATTAACACCAGCTAAATTTGAGTCTAGACTGGAATATTTCTCTATCAGAAATTTTCGGTGAATGACAGAATCAATGAGCGACGAATTATGTTGCGTACTTAGTTACGTCCCTTTACAATAAGTTTTATCTTCTGCAGAGGGTGATTTTTGTTTTTCATCTCTGATGGTGATAAGATGTCCCAATATCATAATAGAAGTCGATGGAATGGATTATAGACATCCCCAGTACATTTATGGACTCATGTCTGCCTTAAGAATTTAAATTTAAAAAGCGGCGAATTGGCAGAATCATTAGAACATCGGATAAAATGCCTTGAAGTATTTCTTCCGGTTTGTGGCATTTTGAGTTCAAATCGTGCTGGTCAGCTTTCTTTTCCATCCTCTCGGTGACGATAAAATAAAATACCAGTTAAGTACTAGGATCGATATACTTAACTGTTTGTTATCCTCCTCAAAAGTCAAGCCTAGTGGCTAAATCACAAACGATTATTATTATTATTATTAAATTAATAATATTAACACTATTATATGCTGTCAACCCAGCTGAGTGCAGGGCTGGACATTCCGTGGCTACTGATGCGCAGGCACGCGCTGAGGCTGCTGCATCTCCAGCTTTTCGTTGACAGTGAACAGGTCTGGCCACCGTCTGTCAGATACGTCTTTCCCCATCTCGACTCCTTTGATAGAGCAGTGCTGACAATCGGTACTGACCTAGATGCGCAAAAAGTAACGAAACTGTTCTGTACTCACTCATCCAGTGTCCGAGCATTTCTAACTTATAGGCTTTTGTCGAATTGTTGCAGTCGCGAATAGGATAAATCCTGTTATCAGTTGAGTCCATAGTAGATATCGCCCCGCCAAGTTTCTTTGGCTGAGGCGGGCAGGCAGTGTTTATTTGTCTGATAGCCATGGCAAAAGAGGCTATGTGATGGAAAAAAACTGAAGGTGTTCAATACAGACCACTTCTCTTTTCAGCCAAGCCCTCATCAACTTTCTCGAGTCCCAATAGGAAAAGAAGGTGGAGAGGGAGGTACTGCCAGAAAAATTCGTTGAAAGGTGGATGAGAGGCGAGCATGGTTCAAGTGAACGGTACTATTCTGAGCATATAGATCGGAAGAGGACAGAATGGGAAGGACACCTGCCTAAGTGGTCAAGGTAACCGTGCTTTTTATGGGATAGTCATCGGAGCTCTACGTTTTCTGCTTTGTTCCAATGTCTTTAGTACCTTTGAGGCCAATAAAGAAACGATTATTACATATTATTATCATCTTCATCATTATTATAAGGCGGTGAGCTAGCAGATTCGTTAGCGCGTCGGAGACAAAAAGCTTAATGGCATTTCTTTCGACTCTTTACGTTGAGTTCAAATCTTGCCGATTTCAACTTTGCATTCCATCCTCTCAAGGTCGAGAAAATAAAGTACCAGTCAATAGCTGGAGGTGATGTAACCTACAGCAACCCCTCCGCAAATGTATACCTCATCTTGAGCCTACATCAAAAATCATTATAATTAACAAGCTCCCGTAAAGTATACATATACTACAAACAGACAATTCCAAACTTTCACTTCAGTTTATGTTCTTGAGAAAAGCATGTATATCACAACATCCTACCAATTCGCCCCTCTAAAACATTTCAAGCTTCATGCCTATGTAAAAAAAACAAAAATAAAAAATAAAAATCGATTTCTTTTGATTTAAAGCTCAAAACTAACTTAGCGAGAGAAGAGAGATATACAATCAAGTGAACCGTACGTATATTGTATTAACCTCGAAGAGATGAAAGACAAAATAGATTCCCGTTGGGTAGTGGTGGATTTGAACCGCTTTTGTATTATTAAAAGGGCAAAGGAGGTCGAGGCAATAAAACTCCAGACTTGATGTTTAACTCTACCTAGCTCGAGTTGGGTTCCACAGTTCATTTTCTGGAATCGATTCAATAACACACCAACGAACAAACTTCAGTTGACTTTATCCACACCCACCTATATAATTCGCCCTGAAACTTGTCCAACACACACATACACATCACATTGGTCTAACAGATTAGTAATAATTATATAAGGCATTGTAGTTCAGAAATTGCAAGCATGAGAAATCAAAAAGATTTTTTGTTTTGTTTTCTGTATGTTGTAGTGTGTGTATCATGTCCGAATGTTTTAATACAGTTTTGTTTAATAATCAATACAGGAAATCATACGGCAAGGGAACTATGCTAGAGCTTCAATAAGAAAGTGATGATTCAATGGCAAATTCCAGCCCCTCTCCCAATTACCAACCAATTAAACTGGATCTCCTTTGTAATAATAATAATAATAATAATAATAAAAAATAATAATAGAGAAAGAGAAGGACAGAACGAAAGAGAAAATCGTTCCCAGAACAATCATAAACTGAAACTGACACAATAATTACAGAGGTTCGATTGAAAACGGTTCCAGTATGAAACCAGTTCTTACTGTTCACTCATTCATCCCTCCATTCATTCAGCCACCCTAATATTTATTCCCTTTAAAAGCATCGAAAACAAAAATATAAAACTCGTGCGAATCTACCCATCACAAACTTCAATAGTTAAAATCTTTTTTTATTCAATTAAAAATAAAAATCTAGACCAGAACTCTTGTAATTTAATTTCTTTTTATTACTTATATCGTCGCTTAAAAAAAAATCCCTACCGTCTCGCTGTATAAAGTGCAGGGAGACTTCAAGGCAATGATAATTAGATGTAGCAAAGAAGCGAAATGAAATGGTATCTCCCGACACACAGAAGTAATTGAGGTCAACAGTGCTGGTGTATAGCTAGGCAAAAGGATGGCTCAGCACTGATGACTGATTCGTCAACAGACACAAGCGAAGCAAAGGAAGACAGTCGGATGCCTTCGTTGCAAAAACAGTGGGGGAATTCTGAGAGTATTTCCTTAATTATAAGCGAATTCAAACTGGGCCATATGTGGAATCAGATGACATGGCAACATTTAAAGTTCATTAAAAAATTTGAACAGCCTGAATTCAATTTTGAATAGGATTAGAATTAAATAAGGGGCGAGTAGAAAAAGGAGTGACAAATTACATCTTGTTTTGGCAAGGCTAACAAAACAAAACCATTCCAGTCCAATATAGCTATCACTTTATCCCAACTTTTAACACCAACCAACACTATATATATATATATATATATATATATATATAGTCTTTCACAATCCAAATATTAGCTAATATTGAAGTTAAGGAGTACTGAAGTCATTTTAAAGAAAGCATTCAAACGGTTAGGGAACTGGTTTTAAATTTTAGTTTTGAAATTCATATATGAATAAATATTCATTAACTAGATAAATGTGATAGCTAGTGTAGTATTGCTCCCGTTTCCCACCAAAAGAAAGGGGGAAAAAAAAAAGCGGGGCGAGAGGAGTAGAGTTAGCACTTTGGTAAAGTGGAATAAATAGCTCAGACTTCCAAGAGAAGTGGATTTCCCCGCAATAATCGATGACAAATGTAATAATGAAATGCAAAAGCGGAAAGTGGTGAAGTGTGGCAGGAGAGAAGCTAGTAATATAATGAAGAGAAAAATGTAATCTCATACTTGTATATTGTTGTTGATGAGTATATATACACACACACACACACATAAATGTGGGAGTGTGTGTCTGTGAGTAGAAAAGACTAAACTACTGAGAATACTTACATAATTATTAAAATTACTAATATTCATAACGATAATTTTCATGAAAAAGTTTATATAAGCTTAAAGAATCGTTCTAAACAGAAGAGTTTATAAAGAAGCGTAAAGGATTTCATTTACAGTCGCTCTCTCTCTCTCTCTCTCTCTCTCTCTCTCTCTCTCTCTATCTATCTATATATATATATATATATATATATAGCCAGCATCATGGCATTATTATTAGATGAGAAATACACCAGCTAGCACAGCAGGTCTTCATACAATATTTAGGTGTGGGAGACTATTACAGAAGTCGTTCTCTTAGCATCATTTTCCCAACTGGAACCTACCCTGTAGTTTGATTTAACTGTAAATAAAGATCGATAAAATAATGCCGTAGGTGTAGAATGAAAGAGAGACAGGAGGGTTCTAACAAGTCTTTGAGAGACTAAGCAGGGAGTGGAATAGCCATTCTTTAAATGCAAGATAGGCCTGGGAAGGAAAAGTAAGTAAAGTTCCTCCTAACTTGTATGTGCCAATTCGATTCCCATTAAACACAAAACCATTAAAGAAAAAAAAAGAAAGAAAGACTTCTGAAAGGGCTATCCTCAATATAGTAATATTATTTATCTAGTCATTCGTTTCTTGGTGCTGATTATCAACTGAAAGGAAGAGTCAATTTAAATATTAATAGGGGTAGTAGGGCACGCATACACGCACGGAGTAAAAGTGAAGACAAATGCCAGCGGACCAAGTTGGTGTATCGATATGTTGATTTGAAGAGGAGCATTTTGCGTTTATAATAAATTTCTATCTCAGATTAATACGATGACCTATGGCGATATTGTTTTATTTTCTTTTTAAAAAGTTCATTTCTAAATATTAACTTTAAAAAAAAATCTAGAACAGAGTTTGTTCTGAATTAACCTTTCTTTCTCGAAATATAATCCCATTATTATTAAACTGATTAAAAGTATTTCCAAATGATTAAAAAGAAACGAAAATAGTTATGTGTAAAAAAAATATTTTTTTAAATAAATAAAGGTCGGAAGAATTACTTTACTCGGCGATTAGGGACAAAAATAAATAAGTCAATAATCCCAAAGAAAATACAATTCTACCAAACTTTGAATACAACAATCTAATGAAAAATAATAAATTGATATCGAGTTCTTGAATATTTGATGTATATTTTTAAGGATTGCTGTTTCGTTCTTTACCCTTGCTACTCGATTATTATGGTATATATATATTTTTTGAAGGCGAATAGGAATGGTTAAAAGGGATGCCACGAAGAATGGTGCTGCTGTTAACAGTCTAAGAGTAAAAGAATAGCAGAACGATATGGCGAAAATTAAGAGAGGAAGCAGCAGAAAGCGTTAAAACTGAAAATCGCAAAAATTGAGGGAAATAGGGGGAAAAAAATTTTCAGAAATTTAATAAACAATAATGGTAATAATATCATCATTGCAGATACGTGTATAATAAATGGTGAAAATGTTAGTGTTTATATTAATACGTAACAAATTATACGCGTGTATGTATGTGTACGTGTGTACATATATATATATATATGTATGTATATGTATATATATGTATGTATGTACTTGTGTGTGTATATATATATATGTATGTATGTACTTGTGTGTGTATATATATATATGTATATATATATATATATATATATATATATATATATATATATATATATATACATACATATATATATATATATATAAACAGAAGCGCATACACACGAGCGACGTGTGGATGAGTTTGCGAAACAAATATCGAAGAAGAAAATTAGCGATGTGATGGAAGTGCTGATGAATGAACAAATGAACAACTAAATAAATAGACCACAATATTTCATCTTGAAAGACAGAATAAGTTTCGATGGAATAGGGTTTGAGGCTTAGTATAAATAATAAGTATAAACAATTATAGATAGCAGTAGATCGTGGTGGGGGTGGGTGGAGAAAGTAAACAATAATGGCAGTTTACGATCGAGACGTGAGTGGGTGTATATAATATGTATGCATGTGTGTGTGTGTGCATATATATATTTTTTTTTTATATAATTTATATAAGGGCATTACTATACAATAATGCCTCACGCTTAGAGGGACTTCATATGCTTATTTTGTTAGTTTTGACTTATGAAGTCCCTCTAAGCGTGAGGCATTATTGTATAGTAATGCCCTTATATAAATTAAATTATATATATTTATGGTAAAAAATGATGGGTTTTTTCCTTATGAGGTTTTTTCACGCTGACTACTTGATAAATTCTTATAAAGATTTTATCCTTACATTATATTATATATATATATATATATATATATATATATATATATATATATATATATAAAGAAAGAAAGAGAGAGAGAGGAATAAAGAGATAGCTAGGTAGCCGAAGTACGAGTGCGTGCTAGGATTCAATCTTAATGTCACTAATCCATATATATATATATATATATAGTGTATGTGTATGTGTGTGTTTGTGTTTATGGTTTCGGAGTTTCGTCACCACCGAATGACAATCTAGTAATAGAACTTGCCTCTCAGTTAGATCTGGGATAAATAATTTTTCTTTTAATGGAATAAAAAGGAAACATTTTGTTTCGTATAAGTGTCACTAATTTCTAATAGGTTATTGGGGAAAGCGTTAACTGAATGACAGATGATCGATGATGTGAAAGAGCGTGAAATTTATAGAAAAGAGATCAGTAGAGAGACAAGTAGAAGATAATTACTGGACCGTGACGCGCAAGAACAAAAAAAAAAGAAAGAAAGAAAGAAAGAGAAATTGCACGTGTTATAAACAAACTAAAAGAAGATTGATAAAAGTCAAGAGGTGTCGAAAAAATAATAATAATAATAATGGTGAATAAATAAATAAATAAATTAAAGAATATAGGGCAATAGCGGTAGTAGCGATAGTAGTAATTCCTGCGATAGCTTTTGTGCGGTTATGGCTGAGGGAGAGATGCCGAAACAGGACAGGGCAGCAAACATTACGTGAGTGTAAAAGAGACGGCGACAAGCGTACAAGGAAGGAACTGCAGATGTTCCAACATGGCGTCAGAAGAGAGAAGCGAATCGAAAGTCTGGCCAATTTCTTCAGACTTATTTCTTTACTACGGATATATATATATAAAAAATAACAAAAAAGAAAACAAACACAGAGAAAAGATTTACGGGTTAAAACGGCCTCGGAGATGAGGAAATTAAGAAAGGATAGGTCGGTCAATAGAATAAGATCAGTTAGAAATAAATAAATAAATAAATAAAAAAGTTCTTTAGTTTTGAGGAAGAATTAAAAATGATAAATTTGCCATCCTCCGAATAATATTAGGGATTATTTATTTTTACTACGGATATATATATATATAAAAAAACAACAAACAAACACAGAAAAAAATTCACAAGTTAAAACGGCTGGGAAATGAGGAAATTAAGAAAAGATAGGTCAATAAATATATAAGATCAGAGTTAGAAATAAATAAATAAAAAGTTCTTTAGTTTTGAGGAAGAATTATAAATGATAAATCGCCATCCTCCAAATAATATTAGGGATTATTAAAAAAAGTTCTTTTCATTTTTTTTTCTTTAATATTTTCCGAATATTCCACCGTGCATGTGTGCGTAATATATGATATACAAATATATGGTATACAAATATATATGATATGTACAAGAGATATAATGTGAGAGTGTGTTGACATTTCATCGTCCATCATATTTTCCCGCAAAAACTAGGTGAAGAAAATGAAAAAAAAACAACAAAAAACAAAACTAGATAACTTACTTGAGGTAATATCGATGTCCTTGATTAGTTTTTGCCATTTCCCATCCCGGGGGTAGGGGCTGTTCGTCTGTGAGATCATAACTATGCTGTCTAACATGCTGGGACGACGGAGGAGGGGCTGCGCTCATAGTTTGCGCTAAACTGGCCGGGGAAGAATGTGCGCGAGGGTGAGCAATGGTCAAACCCGGAGAATTCAACACCGACCCGCTACCGGCACCCGTCGAATCCGTACTCCCTTCCCTGCTGTGTTGCTTTTGTTGCGTCGGATCGGGCGGTGTGAAGAAAGAAGCCGGCAGGTTCCTCATCCGCAATGGAAGTTGATGTGGGACTTCTGAAGGATTCATAGCAGCCTTGAACAGAGCCTCCAAGTCGGAATCGCTGTCTCCCCTAACATGTACGACTTGATTTCCCTTCTGTTCGGTCCTTTGTTGCGACATTTTCGCCAACTAAGTGACTAAAATCACGAACCGAACCAGCCTCGTACTTCTAAATACTCTATATCCGATA
>NC_142930.1:54478080-54488080 GCF_046866305.1 Octopus bimaculoides | reverse complement strand
AGTTTACAAGAAAACCATTTTTATTTTTAATACTGGCACTTCACCAAATTTGTTAATGCAATACGTGTGTGTGTGTGTGTGTGTGTGTGTGTGTGTGTGCGCGCGCTTTGTGTCTGCGCTTGTCCTTCACTACCGCTTGATAACCGATATTTGTGTTTACGTCTCCATAACATAGCGGTTTAGCAAAAAGGAGCGATAGAATAAGTACCAGGCCTTAAAAAAAAAGTACAGGGGCTGATTCTTTCTACTGAAATTCTTTAAAGCGATGCCACAGTGTAGCCACAGTCGAATAATTGAAACAATATACACCTTCACAGGGGCGGCGAGCTGGCAGAATCATTAGCACGTTGAACGAAATGCGTAGCTGTATTTCATGTCTTTACGTTCTGAGTTCAAATTCCGCCAAGGTCGACTTTGCCTTTCATCCTTTCGGGGTCGATAAATTAAGTGCCTGTTGCATACTGTGGTCGATGTAATCGACTGGCCCCTCCCCCGAAATTTCGGACCTTGTGCCTAGAGTAGAAAAGAATATATGCCTATATATATTATATTATATCAGAGAGAGAGAGAGAGAGAGAAAGCGGTGGAGACAGAGAGAGAGAGAGAGAGAGAAAGCGGTGGAGACAGAAAGAGGGAGAAACGGGGAGAGACAGATCTCTCTCTCTCTCTATATATATATATATACATATATATATATATATATTTTTAAAAAAAATAACGTTGACCACTAACGTGGACAATTAATGTGCTAGAAATAGATCACGTCTTGTGTCTATTAAGACCTAAATTGTTCTCAACATGAAATATAGCAGCATACCAAAACGTGAGCGGGCAAGACATTTAAAATCACCTAAAAAAGCATTCTTAAACAGGAACCGGTTTCGGATTTAACAAATCTTACCATTTGTCCATTCCTCTTCAGCCTGATTTGTAATGTAACCGCAATCATCAGAATCGTATACAGAGTTGCCCACCGCCATGCTAATTACAGCTTAATGGTAAAAAATATATATATATATATACATATACAGGGTGGAGTCAGAGGGGACGGACGTTTTTCAAATGACTATTACTCATCCCCAGTGGGAGGGACATATTCGACAGGTACCATTCGGTCCGTGGTGTCTTAACATTTTTGTTTTCTTTTCAGGTGAAGCCATGGTGCTGTGGACAATAGAGCATCGCGTGTTTGCCAATGACAGTTACGTGAAGAATAACGAGCCTGTCACAGCAGTTCAGCGTGAGTTTCGTTATTGGGCTCTTGAAAATCCGACAGAACTGCACGAAAAGTGACGGTCTGATGTGCTGTTGGAAAAGCTGCCGTTATTGGTCCTTACTTTTTCGAAGACAATAATATAAATGCTGTTGTTGTGAACTCCGAGCGTTACATCGAGAGAATAAACAACTTCTTTGTACCTGAATTACGACGAAAACGCATGCCTGTTCGATGTGTCTGGTTTCAACAGGATGGGGCGAGGGCCCACACAGCCAGAGCATCAATGGACGTTCTTTGCTTTCTCTTCGGTGACTGCCTCATTTCCAGATTTGCTGACATTCCTTGACCACATTACTCGGTCCCGTGATTTGTCCATGTGTGATTATTTCTTGTGGGGAAACCTCAAGGCACGTGTGTATGCGAATAATCCCCGTACATTGGACGACTTGAGGGAACCTATTCCCGTGGAAGTCGCCCAAATTGACAGAGCAATACTGGAGAGTGTGGAGGCCAGCTTCCAAGAACCCCTTCAGAAATGCATCAATGAAAACGGGCACCACATGATGGATATTGTTTTCCACACTTGATTTTGACAAATGCTAATTCAATACAAATATATTGATGTCAATAAAATTTGTTTAGAGCTAAAATTAATGATTTTGCGAATTTTCAAAAACGTCCGTCCTTTCCGCCCAATCTATCTATCTATCTATCTATCTATCTATCTATCTATCTGTCTGTCTGTTTGTCTGTCTGTCTGTCTGTCTGTCTGTCTCTCTCTCTCTCTCTCTCTCTCTCTCTCTCTCTCTCTCTCTCTGTATGTATATATATATATATATATATATATATATATATATATATATATATATATAAGATGGAGGTGGAAATAGCACAGAAGTAAGTCTAAGAAATTTCAATTTAACACGGAATTTAATAAAAAATTATATAAAGAAAATATAACCAGTTTTGATGTAAATCATCTCATCAAATATCAGTGAAAATTTATAATAAATTAAGGTAAAATCAGTTTGTCTTCGGTCTGGGGGTCATGACGGGGGTGGGGAAAAGCAAAAAGAAAGAGGAGAGAGAGAGATTGTTTTTATTTTTGAAAACTGTTTAGCCAAATCCAACTGTGGATACACATATACACACTCACATACTAAGGCGCTTTCATACACACCCCACGTTATTACATTCGCATGCACACTGTACACACCCACACAGGTAATACAAGCTATGTTTACCCGTCGATTTTAGCGTTTCGTTTTTACTTTAATGTTGAGGTCAAGATATATTAGTTTATTCCTTTTATTTTTGAAAGCTAAACAAATATAAACATGAACACTTCTAATAAATAATAGTTTTATTTCAGAATACGCACATACGCAGGAGTGGCTGTGTGGTAAGTAGCTTGCTTACCAGCCACATGGTTCCGGGTTCAGTCCCACTGCGTGACACCTTGGGCAAGTGTCTTCTACTATAGCCTCGGGCCGACTAAAGCCTTGTGAGTGGATTTGGTAGACGGAAACTGAAAGAAGCCTGTCGTATATATGTATATATATATATGTGTGTGTGTATATGTTTGCGTGTTTGTGTTCCCCCCCCCCCCAACATCGCTTGACAACCGATGCTGGTGTGTTTACGTCCCCGTAACTTAGCGGTTCGGCAAAAAGAGACCGATAGAATAAGTACTAGGCTTACAAAGAATAAGTCCTGGGGTCGATTTGCTCAACTAAAGGCGGTGCTCCAGCATGGCCGCAGTCAAATGACTGAAACAAGTAAAAGAGTAAAAGAGAGTAAAGAGTATACCTTCAAATGCACATACATACAAACATACATACAAACATACATACATACATACATACATACACCTATATATATAAAGAAAGAATGTGTCTGTCTGTGTGTCTGTGTGAATCCCTGAAACTTAAGAACTACACAACCAATTTCATTCAAATTTTACACACGCCTTACTTTTAGGGTTCGTGTAGTGTCAAAGGCCAAAAAACTTATCTTCTTGCCTAGTGCGATCCCAGAGCAATATCATATCTCCTCCACTATTTCAGTATTACGTGTCAAAAGTGAAACAATAATATTTCTCTATTGTAATGTCAGATATTTTCACTTTAATACTGAAACTATTAAAGTGAAACTATTATCTCAGCCGGTGTTAAAACGGGGGTAGCTGATGAAGGAAAATGTTCTCTATGTGGCTTGTGTGTTTTCTATACTCTGGTTATTATTATTTTCTTGTCTACGTTTTGTTTGCAATGTCCTGTACCCAGATATGCACCTATATATACAGGTAGACGTAGGTGTGCACATACCTGTACGTATATATGCATATACTCATTTATTATTTGTTATATATATATATATATATATATATATATATATATATATATATATATATATATATATATACATCTGCGCAAATGTATGTACACACACACACACACACACACATATGTATAGATGTATATGTATACATGTACATGTGTGGATGTATATATATATATATAGATGTACATGTGATATGTACACATATATATACACATATATACATGCATACATATATACACCCCTCCCACATACACACATATACATTGGTGCAGGTGTGGCTGTGTGGTAAGAAACTCGGTTCCAAAACACATGGTCCTGGGTTCAGTACCACTGTGTGGTGACTTGGTATGTGTCTTCTGCTATAGCCTCAGACCAACCAAAGCCTAGTGAGTGGATTTGTAGACAGAAACTGAAAGAAATCAATCGTATATATATGTATGTATATATGTAAGCGTATGTGTGTGTCTTTGCCTCTGTTTTTCTCCCTCATCACTGCTTCCCAACTGCTGTTCGTTTATTTACATCCCCATAACTTGCTGGTTTGACAAGAAGAAACCGATAGAATAAGTACCAGGCTTATCAAAATAAAAAAAAAATCACTAGGCAGTGTCTCATATTTTTGTTTGCCCACTGAGTTGTATCTATCAATCTATCTTTGTGTGTATATATATATCTATATATATATATATGAGAATGTGTTTCTGTCTGTCTGTCTGTGTGAATCCCTAAAACTCGAGAACTACGCAACCAATTTCATTCAAATTTTACAGATGCCTTACTTAGGGTTCCAGTTGTGTTTTAGTCAAAAAAAAAAAAATTTAACTTCTTGCAGAGTTCGAGCCCACAGCAACATAATATCTCCTCCACTATTTAAGTATTACGTGTCAAAAGTGAAACGAAAACACTCATGTCAAATACTTTCACTTTAAAAATGAAACTATTCTAACTGAAACAATCACATTTCCATACTGTAATGTCAGATACTTTCAGAGAGAGAGAGAGAAAGAGAGAAAGAGAGAGAGAGAGAGGTAGAGAGAGAGAGAGATAGAGAGAGAGAGAGAGAGAGAGAGAGAGAGAGAGAGAGAGAGAGAGAGAGAGAGAGATGTATATGTATACATATAGATGTATATGTACACGTTATTCCACTAACTGAAACAATCACATTTCGATACTTTCAGAGAGAGAGAGAAAGAGAGAGAAAGAGATGTATATGTATACATATACATGTATATGTACACATATATGCATAGATATATATATATAGATATAGATCTATATGCGTACATGTATATGTATACACATGTGTAGATGTATATATATATATAGATGTACATGTAATATGTACACATATATACATATATATATATACATGCATACAGATATCTATACATATATACACCCATCACACACAAACACACACATTAGTCATTTGTTTTCTTATCCACGACTACGTCAAAAGTACTGAACGGATCTTTATGAAATTTGGAAATTATATTCTATGTATAACGGCCATAACTCCCATGAAAATTCATATATTTTTGATGTTGATGAAATTTTAACCCGAACATAACAGATGAGCATTATTTGTAATTCAACGGTACAACAGTGTAGGACTACCCTTTCAGATATACTTACATTGTGATTTCTGCAATGTGGTGCATAAATTGTCAAGTAAATGAGACGCATCTTTGCCTCCACTGATTCACTTGCAAAGTGTTGAGTAAAATTATTTCGTTGCAGACCTCCTTTGGGTCTTTTATTATCACTACGACACACATAGTCCCCAGTTGGTAACATTGATTTCAAGGCCCTCCTAGATGAGAGACTGGCATTCCACTTAATGTCTATGTTCCATGCTGGCATGGATTGGAGAGTTATTAATGTAGAAATATGGTATCGTAGCTACTAACAGTTGAGGGTTGCGTAGTCTAGACGGCGTTTTTAGATTTCATTATTCTCTTTAACCCGGGCAAAGCCGGGTATTTCTGCTAGTATATATATATATATATATATATATATATAATACACACACACACACACACACACACACACACACACACACACACACACACACACACACACATACACACGTTTATGTATATGTTCATATTCATATGTATTATATAAAAGTCAATGTCTTTATGTGTGTTCGTGTGTTACTACTGCACCGATCCTAATGAAATTTGGAACACAAAATCCAAGCCTAGGGAGATGGGTAATGCTGTGTGTTTCATACAATTTCATGGACAAAAATTACTCAATGGATCCTTATGATATTTGGAACTTAGATTCAATGCATAAGGGTGGGTATAATGCAGTACGTTTGGTTTGAATTTGAGATGGCTTAAAGGGGGCAGAACCCCGATGAAAATTCATAAATTTTCGATGTTGAGGAAATTTGAACTACGGGTAATTGACACATATCAAGAAGTATTCTCAAAGTTTCCACTTCTCATTAGAATTCTAAGACCCCCTAATGGAGGCCTTAACTCCCAAATTTTAGTCATTTTTTATGATCCAAAACTACGTCAAAAGTATTGAATGGATCTTTATGAAATTTGGAAATTATATTCTATGCATAAGGGCCATAACCCCCCATGAAAATTCGTATATTTTTGTTGTTGATGAAATTTTAACCACAGATATTAGATACAAATGAAGTAATATTTCTAAAATTTCATCTTCTTAGAAGTTACAAAGACCCCTTCATGGGAACTTAACACCTACAATTTAGTCATTTTATCTAAGCAAAGACGAATACAGTTGTACTCTTGGAAGATGTAGGGTCACCCGAGCATAAAAGATGAGCGTTATTTGTAATTCAATGGTACAACAGTGTAAGAGTTTGCTTTGAGATATACTTAGACTGTGATTTCTGCAATGTGGTGCATAAATTGTCAAGTAAATGAAAGGCAACTTTGCCTCCACTGATTCAGTTGCAAAGTGTTCAGTAAAGTTATTTGGTTGCAGACCTCCTTTGAGTCTTTTTATTATCATTGGGTCACACATAGCCCCCGATGGTAACATTGATTTCAAGGCCTTCCCAGATGAGTGACTGGTTATTGAAAGACATTTATAGATTGTAAATTGTCCAAGTCATTTGCAAACTCCAGAGGTGGCACTTTCATTTCCCCTTCGCCCTCACGTCATACAGCTGTTAATGTTTCAATTGGGTCACGCCCTTCCAGTTGCTATAGATCTGTAATGCATCTTGCGGCTGTGCCCGTCACATGTGTGGTGAGGAATCCTACATTGGGGAGTAGTAACGACTAAGGTAGGGTAGCTGACTGCTTATTGTGATCATTCGTCTTTTGCTTTCCTGTAGCTTTGCTCTCTTTTACAAACCCAGTGCACATACATTTATTTCCTATTTCAAAGAAATTCAAACAATGCATATAAAACCCAAGTTAAAAAGATTCCCAACAATTCAACTTTTCTGGTTGACATTAAGACTCCCACACCCAATAGGGGTCTTAACTCCCACACTTTAGAGCTCCATGACCTCCATTTTTCAGGAGCAAAATCCGTTTAACAGGTTCCATAAGACTGGAATTTTGGAATCTGCGCATAAAGATTAGTAGTATGGGATACATGAGTCATGATTAGAAGCTCACTTTCTTCCTAGGAAGAAAGTGAGCTTCAAGCAATCCGTAGAAAATATAAAAAACAACTTTCAAGAACAATAGTGGTTTATTGAGGCGGAAGGTTGTGGATATTTTCTGTAGTACGATGAACCGAAAAAAAGTTATCTTATATTTCACGGCAAGCAGTCAATGATGCCAGGTATGTAAATAAAAATCCAACCATTAAGAAATAGAGTAGATAAAATCCGAGCTAACCTCGGAAGTGGTAAATATCCAAGTATACCGCAGGCTACTCTTCTGGCCAAGGGCATCTTGATTAAATAAAGTTTGCAATACCGTTAGATTGCACATGTTAACTCACCGAAGATTCGATATACATATACGACAAGCTTCTCTCACTTTCCGTCTACCAAATCTATTCACCTGTTGATGTTGAAATTCCAATGAAGGAACTTTGGATCTAGGTTAGAAACCGGCTCTTACTGTATTAACAAGAAATCTTGAAATAAAACTGAATAATGACACATAAATTCACTCACAAATCTGTGGTCGACCCGAGGGTATAGAAGAGAACACTTGTCCAAGATGCCACGCAGTGGGGTTGAACCCGAAACTCTAAGGTTGAAATGCAAACTTCTTACCACACACGTACACACTCACTCACACGCACACTCTCTCTCTCTCTCTCTCTCTCTCTCTCTCTCTCTATCTCACACACACACACACACACACACACACACACACACACACACACACACACACACACAAGCAAAATACAAATACATTAATCATGACTACATATGGGAGACACATTACAACTTGGTACGGAATACTTCCTATGCGTTTATGCACATATGTACACGACCAGACTGTCCAATCTCTCAGTGAGTGTCTGAGAGACAGACAGACAGACAAACGCAGACGGACTGACAGTCAGACAGACAGGCCTTCAGACAGACATGCCGTCAGACAGACGGACTGGCAGGTTGATAGATAGATAGATAGATAGATAGATAGATAGATAGAGTGGGGAGTAATAATGAGAATGAGATTATTGAATGGCTGACAGCGCAGAGCAAATAAATAAGGAAAAGGAGGAAGAAAAGAAAACTAAAAAAAGGTTAGAGAGAAGATGGTAAGTGGAAGGGAAAGAAAATGAGAGAGAGAGAGGGAGAGAGACAGAGAAGAGAAGAAAGAACGAAAGAAGACACGTAATAGAAGGAAAAAAGGTGACCAGAAGGACATTGTCAGAAAACTAAGGGTAACTAGATCGGAGGTGAGAGAGGGAGAGAAGAGAGAGAGTGTGTCTGGGAAAGAGAGAGAGAGAGAGAGACAAACAGACAAACAAAAAAGAGAGAGGAAGAAAGCGAGAGAGAGAGAAATGGAGATAGGGTAGAAGAGCATAAGTTACGAAAATTAAAGCAGTAATGAAAGGCAAAAAGTAAGGAGATACATACATACATACATACATACATACATACGTACATCCGCGACCACACACAGACACAGACACACACACACACACACAAAATGGGTTTTTCTTTCAGTTTCTGTCAACCACATCCGTTCACTAGACTTTGCTCGGTCCAGGGACATAATAAAAGATACTCGCAGTGGGACTGAACCTGGAACCTTGAGGTTGGGAAGCAAATTTCATACCATATTGCCGCGCTAGTACCTCTATATATGTGTGTTTATGTGTATGTGCTTGTGTTTGTGCGGGATGTATGTGTGTGTGTGTGTGTGTATGCAGGTGTGTGTGTATACACCTTTTTTCTTTTACCTGTTTCAGTCGTTGGACATCGGTTATATTGGGCACCGCCTTTATTCCAGGTGTGCGCAACATTTCCCGAGCAAGCGGGCCATATGACACATGGGTCATCATAAGGCGGGTCGTACTATCAACACGAAAAAAAATCAATGTAATTCTTCGTTAGGCGTGCCATTCTGGAAATCCCGCGGGCCGCAAATTGTCCATGACTGAGTCGAACAAATGGACCCCAGTACTTATATGCCTAGTACTTAATCTATCGGCCTCTTTCTGCCAAACCACTAATCACACACTCATATTCTTTCCTACTCTAGGCACAAGGCCCGAAATTTTGGGGAGGGGACCAGTCGATTAGATCGACTCCAGTATGCAACAGGAACGAAAGGATGAAAGGCAAAGTCGACCTCGGCGGAATTTGAACTCAGAACATAAAGACACGAAATACCACTAATTATTTTGCTCGCCGTGCTTAACGTTTCTTATTTCTTTATTGCCCACAAGGGGCTAAACAGAGTGGAGACAAACAAGGACAGACAAAGAGATTAAGTCGATTAGATCGACTCCAGTGCATAACTGGTACTTAATTTATTGACCCCGAAAGGGATGAATGGCAAAGTCGACCTCGGCGGAATTTGAACTCAGAACGTAACGGCAGACGAAATACCTATTTCTTTACTGCCCACAAGGGGTTATACACAGAGGGGACAAACAAGGACAGACAAACAGATTAAGTCGATTATATCGACCCCAGTGCGTAACTGGTACTTAATTTATCGACCCCGAAAGGGATGAATGGCAAAGTCGACCTCGGCGGAATTTGAACTCAGAACGTAGTGGCAGACGAAATACCGCTAAGCATTTCGCCCGGCGCGCTAACGATTCTGCCAGCTCACTGCCTTCACACACACACACACACACACACACACACACACACACACACACACACACACACACACACACACACACACACACACACACACACATTATTTATCTAAAGGGCACAGTACATATATTAAAGCGCTACTAATAGTTTCATATGTTGAGAAAACTTACACATATCCTTCAGGCGCAAACCACATATAACGA
>NC_142930.1:54470580-54475580 GCF_046866305.1 Octopus bimaculoides | reverse complement strand
TTAGTCGAACGAATCGATCCCAGGACCTCGTCTTTGCAAGTCCAGTACTTATTCTATCGGTGTCTTTTGCTGAACCGCTAAATTACAGGGACATAAACACACCAACATCGGTTGTCAAGCGTTGATGGTGGGGACAAACACAGATACACCCCCCCACACACACACATATGTATATATATACCGGAGTAAGCACATGAAATGTGCAACAAGGTGGAAAAAAGAGTACTCAAATACCAGAGGTAGAGTAATATGCTTTATTTAAAAGCAGCAGAAATATAACAAAACTGTCCGATGAACGGGAACGTGAAACTCAGAGTAACGGTTTTTTTGTTATATTTCTGCTGCTTTTAAATAAAGTATACATATATATATATATATATATATATATATATACAACGGGCTTTCAGTTTCCGTCTACCAAATCCACTCACAAGGCCTTGGTCGGCCCGAGGCTAAAATAGAAGGTACTTGCCGAAGGTGCCACGCAGTGGAACTGAACCTGGAACGATGTGGTTGGGAAGCAAGCTTCTTACCACATAGCCACGCATAAATATCTTTTAAAGAGGCCATAGTCCAACGGGTCTTAGGGTCTGAAGATACGTCATAAAGGTACCCTTTATGGCGAGAAACCGAGGGTAACCCTCTAAATCGGCCTTCACCAGTATTAAATGTAGACTGTTCTAATTCTTAGCGTGTGCTACTTCGCCAGATTTTTGCTTTTCTAAAAAAAAGCCACATATACACACACACACATACACACACACACACACACACACACACACACACACAGGCAATGGGCACTGATTAGTTCGGTGATATGATATGGATAGAGGGCACTTGCCTAAAATGCTGCGCTGTTGAGCTGAACCCCAAATCACCTGACTGCCAAGCAAACTCAACCGTACAACTAATACATATATTTTTTATTCATTTTACCCACTGAACTGAAGAATTTGGTTAGATCAGGGGTCGGGCAACTTTTTAAACCAATTTTTTTCTGAAATATATTTATTTACGCTGACTTTACCCCCTTGATTCGAATGGAAGAAAATCATAGATAACAAGGAACACGTTTTTTTAATATAATTTTACTTATGTCTAATGAGTCCTCAGTAGCGCCAAGCATTTAATTTTCACGCCATTTTGGGTAATTTACCCCGGTTCGCCGGCATATGAGTTAGACAAATGGACTCCAGGTAATTATTTCTCTTTTGCAAGCTGACACATGTTCTGTCGGGCTCGTTTGCCGAACTGCTAAACTGTGAAGCAGTAGTGTGACACAAGCACAAGGACACACACACACACATACACACACATATTTTTACGACGGATGTATGAATCTATACAGAGAGAGAGGTGGGGAGAAATAAAGGCCAAGGTAGAAGTTTCTGAGAGGACCTAGAGAAAAAGAAAAACGATATTAGATATTGAGAGCGAGAGAGAGAGAGAGAGAGAGAGAGAGAGAGAGAGCGGGATGAAAGCTGAATAAAAGAATACAAAGAGAGGGAAAGACAGAGTCACATAGGAGCGGCAAGTTAGGACGGTAGTCAACAAAGGAGAGAAAGAGTGTGTGAGAGAGAGAGAGAGAGAGAAAAAGAAATAAAGAAAAGTAAATAGAAAAAGAGAGGCGGAAAAGGGTGTGTGCTAGAAAGAGAGGAAAAGACAAGGGGGAAAGTGTGAGAGATTTCAGTGAGGAAAACAGGCAGATAGGTGCGGCAATTTAGAAAGAGTAGGCGGCAGGAGAGATCGTGTGAGAGAAAGAGAGAAATAAAAAGAGAAAGAGAAGAGGAGATGAATGCGTATCTAGTAAGCGCGCTACGGTTATAGACAGCACGAAAATCTCCGAAGGCTATTCCCTCTACTTGCTAAACAAAATTAGGACAGTAGAAACAAATGCGTGTGTGTGTGTGTGTGTAGATGTAAAGGAAAAACTAAAAGGAGTATAATAGAAATTACAGCTTGTATTAACAGCAATAGCAAATATAAATATAATAAACCAGATATTTAGATTACAATAGCCACAAAAGCAGTAAGACCAACAGCATACATCAAAACTCAGGTATCATCGAACACGCAAAGTTCATCAGCTTTCAGGTGACTTGATAGCCTTAACCTACTACTACTACTACTTACTACTACTGTTACTACTTACTACTACTACTACTACTACTACTACTACTACTACTACTACTACTATTACTACTCACTGGTCTGTTTCAGTCAATTAAATATTTCAAAATTGTTCTACTTTACTACTTAACACACACACACGCACGCGCGCGCGCACACACACACACACACACACACACACACACACACACACACACACACACACACACACACACACACACACACACACACACACGTTTACAACCAATGGATGTAAACAACTTTTCAAATAAACATGTTTATGGACATGCAATCTATGTGTATGTATGTACGTATGTCATTATTCAATTTTATTCCAAGATTTCTTGCCAATAAAGAACCGGTTTCTAACCTAGATCCAAGGTTCCTTCATTGGAATTTCAACAATAACAACAACGACAACAGGG
The DNA here is from genome assembly GCF_046866305.1 of Octopus bimaculoides. NCBI lineage: Eukaryota > Metazoa > Mollusca > Cephalopoda > Octopoda > Octopodidae > Octopus > Octopus bimaculoides. Next base: position 54,473,025 of record NC_142930.1, on the reverse strand, counting down.
TAATTTTGTATGTATGTATGTATGTATGCATGCATGTATGTATGTCTGTCTATGTATGTATGTCTATACTCTTTTACTTGTTTCAGTCATTTGACTGTGGCCATGTTGGAACACCGCCTTTAGTCGAGCAAATCGACCCCAGGACTTATTCTTTGTACGTCTAGTACTTATTCTTTGTACCATTTGGTTGGGGTACAAACTTCTTGATACACAGCCACGCCTGCACCTATATGTATGTCATTATTCGGTTTATTTCAAGATTTCTTGCCAATAGAGAAAGAACCGGTTTCTAACCAAGATCCAAGTTTCCTTCATTGGAATTTCAACATCAGTAGGGTATTTTTGTACGTATGTATGTATTATAATTCTATATATATATCATATATATTTTCCAATTATTATTGGATTGTCATATACAAAATGATATGGTATAACATACATATATGATACGATATACATATATATATGTGTCTGTACGTAGTATACGTATATGTTCATGTGTGCGGGTATCAATTTATCTAGCAATTAATCAGTCTATCTATCTATCTATCTATCTATCTATCTATCTATCTATCTATCTATCTATCTATCTATCTATCTATCTATCTATCTATCCCTCCTACTCTCTCTCTGTCTCTCTGTACACACACACACACACATACATGCATATATATATGCCTGTCAAATCCACTCGCAAGGCATTGGTCGACCCGAGGCTATAGTGGAAGATACTTGCTCAAGGTGCCACGCAGTGGGACTGAATCCGGTATCATGTTGTTGGGAAGTAAACTTTTTACCACACAGTCACGCCAAATGCGTGTATATATATATATATATATATATATATATATATAAATTGTAAATCCCAAAAATAACAACAAAAATACAAAGGATTCTGCGGTACACGTGTTTCAAGCTTTATATCAGTGTATAATTTACAATACAAAGCTATCTTCAGCCGCAAAAGTATTTCTCTCCCAGGAAATTATATCACGCCGATGTGATATAATTTCCTGGGAGAGAAATACTTTTGCGGCTGAAGATAGCTTTGTATTGTAAATTATACACTGATATAAAGCTTGAAACACGTGTACCGCAGAATCCTTTGTATTTTTGTTGTTATTTTTTGGATTTACAATTTATTCTTTCACCTCAACCACGAGCTGGCATACACAGGTGCTTATAATTGTCAAGTATTACCTCTAAATTTTACTTTATATATATATATATATATATATATATATATATATATATATATATATATCAAAGGAATTTCCGGTAGCTGGATAACTGAAGAGATGTTGGAGTGGACCCTCCACCCTGGCATCCGAAACTCGGAGTTTTATCATGGCTACTGAATAAGTGTCACATATTTTTACAGATATAAATATATATCTGCCCAAGCTCGTCGAAACGCCGGTGTTAAAACGTGGGTAGCTGATGAAGTAGAATGTTCTCCATGTGGCTTGTGTGTTTTCTCGTCTACGTTTGTTTGCAATGTCCTGTACCCAGATATGCACCTATACATACAGGTGGATGACGGTATGCACATACCTGTACGTATATATGCATATACTCATTTACTATTTGTTTATATATATATATATATATATATATATATATATATATATATATATATATATATATATATATATATATATATATATATATATATATATATATATATATATATATATATATATGCGACGGTGTGCTGAAAAGCTCCTGGCTTTGGGTAAAAGAAAATACAGGAGGATCAGTTAATTATGATTTTATTCAACATATTCTCCTTTCAGATCCACACACTTGTAGTAATCTTTCAGTTTTCCTAGCCTCTGTAAAAGAACTCGAAAGGCTGGACCTCCAAGCAGGCCTATCGCGAGACCCTTGAAACCAGGAACTTTTCAGCACCCCCCATCGTGATTATAGCTATCTATCTATCTATCTATCTATCTATCTATCTATCTATCTATCTATCTATCTATCTATATATCTATCCATTTGTGTATCTATCTATCTATACGTTTGCGTATGTTACTCAAATGAATTCGACTAGCCATTCTGAATTATTTCATTCACTTCGTTTAAATTCTGTGAACTACCTTGGCCACAAATGTGCTCACCCTGCCCCATACCTTTATATTTATAACTGTAAGCCCCTAAACTACTGGAGATTAGGTAGAACAATTGTCGTGTTGATGACGGTTATCAAACCAGAAACACATGAACATGTCTGTCCTCTTGTCTTCAGACAGCATGTCCGCACATTTCATTACTGGCATCTTAACTTTGGGAAAGTACTCGACTCCCGCAATTATGTTTCCCTCTCAAGTGGAGCGGGGTCTTAATTGCCATTTGGTGATTGTGATAATCTTCTAGGGGTGGGTGATAATTTTTAATAAATCAAGAATTTATGCTGTATGATATTTGATATACTTGTATTTG
>NC_142930.1:54435580-54465580 GCF_046866305.1 Octopus bimaculoides | reverse complement strand
TTTCGTGATTTCTTGCCAGTAGAGAAAGAACCTCTTTCTAACCTAGATCCAAGGCTCCCTCATTGGAATTTCAACATCAGCAACAGGGTATTTTTGTCTGTCTGTCTGTCTGTATGTATGTATGTATGTATATTGTTTTCAAATTTTGGTACAGGGTCAGCAGTTTCGTAAGAGGGGGTATTTATTCTACCGACCCCGAAAGGATGAAAGGCATAGTCGACCTCGGCAGAATTTGAACTCAGAACGTGAAGACGGACGAAATGCCGCTAAAGCATGGCGCAATAATGATTCTGCCAGCTCGCCTTTTTTTATACATACATACATACATACATACATACACGAGAATGGTTGACTACTTGCTAAACGATCATGGTCATCACTGACAAATGTTAAGTGTCAACAATGCCCCGTGAAAGGGGTTTTAATCAGTGGTAGTATTTGTTGGAATATTGGTATTTTGTTGTTCGGGACGCCAGGAGGGAGTTGAGTTCCATCTTTAACGTACCTAATATATACAACACAAACGATTTAAAAACAATTTCCCTTTGACGAAAAGCTGCCGCTTTGTAGAGTTTAACAACTCACATACTTTAAGTATGTGATAATAACGTTTACATTATTTATCTCTTCATTGCCCACAAGGGGCTAAACATAGAGGGGACAAACAAGGACAGACAAACGGATTAAGTCGATTACATCGACCCCACTGCGTAACTGGTACTTATTTAATCGACCCCGAAAGGATGAAAGGCAAAGTCGACCTCGGCGGAATTTGAACTCGGAACGTAACGGCAGACGAAATGCCGCCAAGCTTTTCGCCCGGCGTGCTAACGATTCTGCCAGCTCGCCGCCCTTAATGTTTACATTATTGAGCTACTTCAAACACATTTGAAATGTGTGTGTGTGTGTGTGTGTGTGTGTGTGTGTGTGTGTGTGTGTGTGTGTGTGTGTGTGTGTGTGTAGCATAAGTCAGGACCTAGCACGAGCAGGAGCCAACGGAATCGAATGTTGTCTTGTTATGTATGTGTGAGCTAATTTTAATGAGGCTTCAAGTTTCCAATTCCGCCAGGTTACCGACCACGTATGTTAATTTCCTGGGTTGTTTTCTCTCCAACATTTACCGTTCTCACCTCTCACATGGCTCTACAGAATTTATTTTCAAGGTCATGCAGAACACCAATCCTTCAACACGTTTAACTCAAACCTAATTTCATATGACTGTTCTAATTATAAATTATATTTCTCTCTGTGAATTTCCGTGTTATTCACACCTGTATGTTACAAAATTTCGGCAAGAAACACGTGCTATTTAACCACATTGACTTATCACACCACTTTAACAAGAAGATGCTCACTTACTAGTGGTACGTAGAATATTAAAAATAGAATTTTGTTGTTGTCTGTCACTCCTGTACAGGCATACCTCGGCTTAAGTCGTTTTGATTTAAGAACTTCTCGATTATACGTCAGTCTTCAAAAATAATATATGGAAGGATAGAAATCAAGTTGAGTCATTTCACTCGACTTTACGTCTGTCCGGCACAAATACCAGAATCGTAAAATCACAAGAAAACCGTTAAAAGCACATCAAATCATGTTACTGTATAATAAATAAGAACGAAAGCATATAAAATCATATTAAAATACGTACAGTAAATGTTGAGATTCGCACCATAACGTAGTGTAGCTTAGTGAACGAAATCAGGAAATTACGAAATCACCAGATTGCATGTACGTATTGGTAAATTTAAAATAATTTAGTTTTTTTTTCTTACTATTGCAAAATAATAATAATTATTGATTTTGTTTTTTTTTTCTTACTATTGCAAAATAATAATAATTATTGATTTTGTTTTTTAAGCTTAAAATAGGTTCTTATTAACCATGTATTATTAACAATGCATTCATAAATAAAGTACAGGACTGGGAATGGTTATTAGCGGTTTAGCCTAGAGACAAGTAGATTCGGCCTAGCCAAGCCTAGAGACAAAGTTAATTCGACTTAAATCGTTTTTCGACTTAACTCGTGTCTCCTGGAACCAATTAACGACGTAGGGTGAGGTATGTTTGTATTTTGCTTCAGACTCGTCCTGTACCATCCACCACAAAGCCACTGACTCTAACTCCCTTCACCACTATTCCTCCTCTCATCTCAGACACATCAAATCTTCTATCCATTTCTTTGGATTTCTTCGACTTTGCCGGTTATGCAGCTTTCATTCGGATTTCAATTCCGAAATGCGGTAAACTTTTCATCAGTTGACAGTACTATCAATCAGTTGTGAGCCCAAAACGCCACTGAGGTGCAGGCTATCAGATACAGCACCGCTTTTCTATTGCTGGATGTTGTCCAATGATACTAGTTAATCGTTCGTAGACGTTGGGATGCAGTGCAAAGCTGGAAGAAAATGGCACCCTCGGCCTTCCACGTGTCGAAGTAACACCACTGGCTCATGTACTGAAGCAAAGAATTACAGATGTTTATTTTGTTTTATAAATAATTTTATTTTATGTCGGGATATTTACACACAAAATGTTGGTGTTGTTAAAAGCAGAAAACATCAGAGTAACTTAGTGTATTGAATGTGCACGCACGCAAAATACAGTGCATGGATCAAACATGTTATGGATCAAACATGGCGTATCATGAAAAATGCTAGTCGCAGGTAACTGTTCTATTGTTGTAGTGGCAACAAAACAATAGTTATATAATTAGAAGCGCCCTCAGATGGACTAAATCAATTGTTCCAAAATTGCTGAGAACAAATTATAGTTTAAGGGTGACAATCCGAATTTGCCCCATGATCCCAATCAAGGGATATCACCCATCTTAAGTTACGATTTTTTTTTCGTCATTGCTACACCATCATATAAATGCACAATTACAGACTGGATCACACTTTCCGTCACCTACCAGCCGACATTTACCCCTAAACAACTTCCTATTTCTACTCTCTAACTGTATAACAGTTCCGATGTATCCCACATCAATTCTCACATAAGAACCTTCGCATCATTTACTCAGAAACTCCCGATTTCCCAGCTAAATCCAACGAGATAGTTTAAGGTTAGCTCACTGTATATGCCCTTACACCACAACAATCATCCACCTTAAAATACACAATACCAAATTGCCCAAAATTTCATCTGCACGTCCCACATATACCTGTAATGAGCAACAGACCGATACCTAGCTAATCGCAAGTACCTTCACAGCGTTGTCCAATACAGTCTTTATCCCAGCATCTGCATTAATCATTCCCTTAAGTACTTCTCTATGTTTGGCTTTTGTACCCTTCTGGGTGTATAGTTCTACTAGAAATAAAAAAAGGTTTCAAATTTTGGCACACGGTAAACAGTTTGGGGAGTGAGGGGAGGGGGAAGTCGATTACATCGGCCCCAGTAGTTGACGGTTACATATTTTATCGACTTCAAAAGGATAAAAGGCACAGTCAACCCCTGGCGGAATTTGAGCTCAGGACGTAGAAATAGACTTTTTATGTAACAACATCTATCTCATAGATGCTCTCCACCTAATTAGGATGATCTGGAAACAAACCGTAGTAAGATAGCTGATGTCGCTAAAGATCCAGTGAATGTGTGTGTGTGTGTGTAAAAATATGTGACACTTATTCGGTAGCCATGATAAAAAAAACTCGGAGTTTTATCATGGCTACCGAATAAGTGTGACATATTTTCTTCAGATAAATTCCTCTATTTACATAATATCGAGGTCTCTTTCTTTCTTTTGTTGTCCTTCTTATCAAAATATATATATATATATATATATATATATATATATATATATATATATATATACATGTGTGTGTGTGTGTGTGTGTGTGTGTGTGTGTGTGTGTGTGTGTGGAGGCGCAATGGCCCAATGATTAGGGCAGCGAATTCGCGGTCGCAGGATCGCTATTTCGATTCCCAGACCGGGCATTGAGAGTATTTATTGAGCGAAAACACCTGAAGTTCCACGCGGCTCTAGCAGGGGATGGTGGCGAACCCTGCTGTACTCTTTCACCTCTGTACTCTTTCTCACTCTTTCATCTCTGTACTCTTTCTCACTCTTTCTTCCTGTTTCTGTTGTACCTGTATTTCAAATGACCAGCCTTGTCACACTCTGTGTCACGCTGAATCTCCCCGAGAACTACGTTAAGGGTACACGTGTCTGTGGAGTGCTCAGCCACTTGCACGTTAATTTCACGAGCAGGCTGTTTCGCTGATCGGATCAACTGGAACCCTCGTCGTCGTTACCGACGGAGTGCCAACAACTATATATATATATATATATATATATATATATATATATATATATATATGTATACATTATGTGTGCGTGTGCTTTATGTGTGTAAGTGCTATGTGTGTAAGTGCTATGTGTGTGTATGTGTGTGTGTGTGTAAGTGTGGTGTGTGTGTGTGTGTGTGTGTACATAAGTGAGCGCGTCTACATACACTCACACACACACATTCATAGAGACATATGGAAACTCAGATACCTACTTATAGAATGCACCATGTGCTCTCTCTTTCTCTCTCTCTCTCTCTCTCTCTCTCTCTCTCTCTCTCTTTTTTTTTTTTACTCTTCAGCTTTTACTTTGGTCACATATTGCTGACCTTTTTCTGCTCTCTACATTAACAATCTACTTGAAAATACTCATAATTTATTCAAAACCTACTCATAACTAAATACTGTCCTCTTCAGAATGGCACCCCGCACCCCCACACTTTATATGTACATATGGTGCACACAAATGCACTCTCAGTCTATCTCTGCACACAGGTTAATGAAGCAACCACTGTGTGGTTGCTCGAATTCTTAAAAATAGCAGGCGTCGTAAGCTAATCCCCAAACAACAGTCTATAATATATTACCACATTAGAGGATATGTGCTATATGGCATCAAATTTTGCCAACAATTTGGCGAAACCTGCTCAGAGGCCTATCTAAAGCTTTCAAAAAGTTTTCATCATTCTCGACACAATCAAGGAGATCTTGTGCAACTGAAACTCCAGTGTCTTTTTTGGTCAGCTGGAAGCAGTTTTGGTACAAACTTGGCTGACATGCGTATCATACCCGAATCTTCAGTGATAATGAATTGAACTGAACCGTAACTAATCTGCATATTCTCTGATAACTCATGGATGGTGCTTCGACGATTTCCCCTCACAGCTGCAAGCATATCTGCAATATTTTTCTCAGTTCTGCTGGTTGCAGGTCTCCCAGAACGTTCGTCAATATCCACATCTTTTCTGGCATCTGGGAAACGTCTGAACCACTCGTACACTTGTGTGCGGCTCATACACACCTCTTCATACTCTTTCTGCAACTTTACGCAGGCCTCTGAGCAAGTATCGCCACGACAACTTTCTCTGTTATAGTCAATGCGACGATCACATGCTATACACTTTCCTTCCAAGCACTGCTGTAAACAGCAGAAGTGAGCTAAAACGTTAAAACTTATGCGCATGCACAGCAGAGTTCAAGGTCAATCTTTGCTAAGCGGTTTCACTCTGTGTGCTTTAGCTCCGTTACTATGGCAACAGTACGGATACTTATTGATCAGACCTAGTATGTATGTATACAGAGAGAGTGTGAGTGACAGAGAGAATGAAACAGACAAAAAGATAGATAGATAGATAGATAGATAGATAGATAGATAGATAGATAGATAAAGAGATAGATAGATTGATAGATAGATAGATAGATAGATAGATAGATAGATAGATAGATAGATAGATAGACATATATATATATATATATATATATATATATATATATATATATATATATATATATATATATATATATAGATAGATAGATAGATAGATAGATAGATAGATAGATATCTGCTTTTGTGGAAGATGTGTTTTTTGGTAAGCAGAATCAACTTCTCATTGTTTCGTGGATCCACTGAACCCCAGCTAAAGTCATACGTAATGTCTTCTAATACATACCGTCAGACCCTATTTATCTTTATTACTTACATAAACCCACATCATAAATGTCAATAAAATAAGTAAATTCAAAACTTTCGCAGACGGCTCGAAACTTCAGAAAGCAATCAACAGTGTAGGTAATGGGATATAGTTCCGAGGCGACCTACATATTGTAATTCGATGAGTGAAACATGACTAGATGTTGTCAAACGAAGAAAAAATTATGCTCATTTACTCTTGAAAAGAGAATGTGCTTAGCCTCAAGAGAACTTGTCACGATGTTTTATAATGTCAGAGTCTAAAGAGAAATTGTGGGTCACCGACCTCCTAAACTAGTGAGGTCACATAAGCAATATAATATAGTCGACATAGCTTGCAAAATGAACACTTAGGATCCTTAGAACTTTCGAGAGCAGTGAGCGAGATGTCGTCATCCTTCTGTATATTTGCAGTCTCACTTAGAGTGCTGGTAACATGTAACACAGTACAGCCTGTTTGAGTGGTGAGGAGAGTAATTTTTAGATACTCAGCGAAATGAAAAGCAAAGCCTGTCAGAGAGTCACAGGTTGAGTGAACCCAAGAGAGTCAACAAATATTTAATAATAAGTATAAATATTTCAACAACACGTTGTGCACCAATAATGAGTATGTATGCATGCATATATGCATGTTCAAATATATATATATATATATATATATATATATATATATATATATATATATATGTATGTATGTATGTATGTATATAGATACGTGGTTTGGTCAATAAATATCCGAACTGATGCTATAATAACGAAGCTAAAGCACACAGAATGAAACCGCTTGGCATAGATTGACCGTGAGCTCTGCTGTGCATGTACACTAAGTTTTAACGTGCTAGCTCATTTCTGCTATTTATAACAGTGCTAGGAAGGAAGGAAGGAAGGAAGGTGTGTAGCATGTGATCGTCGCATTGATCATGACAGAGAAAGTTGAGCAGAGAATCTGCATCAAATTTTGCCAAAAGGTTGGCGATACCTCTCAGGGGCCTAGGTAAAATTTTCTTGCTGCAACTTTGCGCAGGCCTTTGAGCAGGTGTCACTATGACAACTTTCTCCGTCATGTTCAATGTGACGATCACCCGATGCACATCTTCCTTCCAAGCACTGCTGTAAACATCAGAATTGAGCTAGAACGTTAAAACTTATGCGTATGCAAAGCAGAGTCCAAGGTCAATCTTTGCCAAGCGGTTTCACTCTGTGTTCTTTAGCTTCGTTACTATAACAACAGTCCGAATACTTATTGATCAGACCTCGTATATATATATATATATATATATATACATACACACTTGTTTCAGTCATTTGACTGCGGCCATGCTGGAGCACTGTCTTAAAGGGTTTTAGTCGGAGAAATCGACCCCATGACTTATTCGTTGTAAGCCTAATACTTATTCTAGTGGTTCCTTTTGTCGACCTGCTAAGTTTTGGGGAGGCCATAAACACACCACCATCCGTTGTTAAAGGTTGTCGTTTGTGGTGGGGAACAAACACAGTCACACACACACAATATATACATATAGTATATACGACGTACTTTGTTCAGTTTCCGTCCACCAAATCCACCCACAAGGCTTCGGTCAGCCCGAGGCTATAGTAGAAGATGCTTGCCTAAGATGTGTAACGAAAAAACTTAGACAAAGGACACTAGAATAATAATGATAATAAAGCTGAAGTGATGACCAAGTAGACCAAGACCAAGTTCGTGTATTTAACTGACAAAAATATGGTTATCCCAAATATAACTATATGTATATATATATATATATATATATATATATATATATATATATATATATATATATATATACATTATTTTTATCAAATAACAAAGCATTCTGTTGTTCATATATATTTCAACCAAAAACTATACACATAACAATAACAATTTACAAATGCCTTCCTATCAACTGTATTTTGACAAACGTATATCAGACCTACTCAACATTGGAAACAGCGAGAAACAGGTTATACAGAGTGCTAGAGAAAAATCTTCAGTAATTTACACACCCACTTGTGTGGAATTAGTGAAGTTAAACAGGTAGTAATGACGTCTTTATGCAGCTGATATTTTATCGTTCTTTTTTGCTGCCATCATGGGTTGGACTGGTGTACAACGTGTTGTTGAGACATTCATAAAAATGATGAATTTGTGATTGAGACGTAGAAAGTTTTTCATATTCATTTCGAACTAAATTGAAATGATGCTGTTCCAGACCGAAAATCCATATTTCTATGGACATAAAATTTCAGGAGCGTAGGTCAGCTCTTGAAAAAAAAAAAAAAAAAGATGCACTTTAGCTGTGAGACAGTCTGTTTTGCAATCTCCGTAAGGTTCAACTCTTAAGTATGCTTCTGCTTTGAAATTGTCTGATTGGACTATAAAGAGAGTTTCAAGTTGTATCCACAAAAATTGATGGTTATTCAGAAACTTCGTGAACTTGACTGCGAAAACTGCACGGCATGCTGTGAGGATATCCTTCCCAATGTACCTGCAGGTGCTGTCCGCTTACCTCTGACTAGCTGCGTCAATAACCAGGTTGTTTGCTACTGGGCGGAAAACAACTCTAAAGAACTTCATGGAGGACTTCTATGCAATGAACGAGTCATTGTGTGGTGCACTGTTGCAAATTTTAGTGCTTGGGGCCCGCGCTGTTTTGAGAAAGGAAGTCAAGCGATTACAGGAGCATTCAATTGGTATACGGAACTGCTACGGAACTTTCTGGAGGCCAAATATACAGACTTTGAAAATTCAAATGTGTGCTTTCAACAGGATAGAGCCATCACTCAAAAAAAACAAGAAGATCGATAGAACTTTTAAGAGAACTGTTTCCAGGACATTTGATCTTATGTGGTGATGTTAGATGTCCTGCACGCTCGCCTGATCCTCGACCCCTGTGAATATTTTCTTTGGGGTTACTTGAAAACTAAAAACTATAAACATCTTAAAACAAACGCAAAAATAACCGCCGGAAATAATTGGCAGAAAACTTCAGAAGTCGACTACCACAGTGTATTGTGATCAGATGCCACCGTTTGAAGGATATCATTTTCAAAACTAAATGAAGCAAACTGAATTTTTTTCACGTTAACGTTGTTAAAACAATTTTGGGAATAACACACCGTGGCCTTTTTGTCAACCTGTAAAATGTGGGAAGTCTTAGCCGCATTCTGTATTCTAATCGAAAAAAAATCTTGTAAGCTTTTGTACATTTCCAAATAAGGTAGATGTACATCAAATGTACTTCCAGTTTAATTTATCAATTGTGATTATGTAATGATATATAGAACTTGAATACAACGACTGTCATTTTACTTCGTCTTTATCTTGATGAATTGTTCTTTCGTCTTCAGATAACGTAACATTTCCCAAATGTTTAATGACCCTGAGGAAGCTTCGGTGGGCTGCATATACCATTTAGTTGTGTATTGCCACCACGAATTATGATTAGAAATAAATACCACACAAAATTAACTTATATGATTAATCTTTAGTTAAACTAGAGAAATAATGTACAACGTTAGATAGAATTAGCATTTAAGTATTAAAAATTGACCATTTCCGGTCTCTTCGTGCATCTAGATTAGAATAAAATTGTCAGAAGAGGTCAGACGTGGGTGATGAAATCACACCAAAAATCAAATATTTTTTAAAACTGTAGTTCATTACACACACGCGCGCGCACACACATACATACAGACATACAAAGAGGAGTGGAAAAAAGAAACAGTAAAAAAGGAATGGGCATTGAGAGACATGTATACCACCTTGATGTTGGTGTGGAAATCGTCTTCGAAAATGAAAGAAAGAGAAAAATTTAGAGCAAGCACGATCTTAAAGGGCAGGTGTTTGTTGCAGTGGTAATTTTCCACCGCAGGTAGGAAAGAATAGAAAACTTAATCTTCAAAACTGACTTTTGTTATTTACTCTTTATACTTAAACTTCACTTCAATGGACACTTAAGCTTTGATGACAGCTCCTGCTGTCTTCTGAATGATAGACAAACAAAGATTTAAATTTGCATTTCCACCAATTTGAAGTGTATATCTATACTTCGCTATCTTAAAACACATGCTTCTCGTCTTTGAAAATGCGTGTGCAATTAGACATTCTTTTCCAATTTAACCTTGTCTTGGTGACATTGAATACTTGATCCTGCTGATAACCCCACATCATCAATCATTTCTTAGAAAATTTTAGAAAACACCGTTGCCGCCAGCACGTCAATCAGGCAAATCTCACTCGTTTTTATGTTGTGTAATTTTGAGCAATCCTGCAATCTGTGAAACAATCCATAGCTAGCGATAAATGTTTCTTCACTTGCACTCTCTCCCTGTTAAACCTTTAAACCACCAAAGACAACTACAGTCTTCTGCTTGGTTAAATTGAGGCGTATAATGATAGTGCAGCACTTGTACTAATCATCTATCTACACACATCCGGAAGCTCCCCGCCCATTGCTTCCATTCCTTAGTCTTGTTTCTTACTAATTCTTCTATAAATTATTTGTACACAACCTTGCACATGTTGCTCAGTGAGCCCTTTGTCCTCTAAATTTGTCTTAACCATATAAAGATTATTTTCATGTGCACCCATTAAGTTTAACGCTTTCTCATTTGATTCACCTCGCTTTATAATGTCCATCATGGTTTCTCCAATGGACTACCACTTTATAATTTTGGTACCAGGCCACTAATTTTAGAAAAGGAGTAAGTCGATTATATCGATCACAGTTTTCAACTGGCGCTTATTTATCGACTCTGAAAGTATGAAAGACAAAGTCGATCTCGACGGTATTTGAACTTAGAACGTAAAGAACCGTAAAAAAATGCCACTAAGCACTTTGTTCAACGCACTAACCATCTGCCAACTCGTCACATCTCCAGTGTAGTAGTGCGACGGTTCTTGCTGTTATTATAATCACAAACCAAAGCGGCGAGCTGGCAGAATCGTTAGCATGCCGGACAAAATGTTTAGTGGCATTTCTTCTGGTTCTTTAAGTTGTGAGTTCAACAAATTCCACTGAAGTTGACTTTACCTTCTATCCTTTCGGGGTGGATAAAATAAATACCAGGTGAACACTGGGGTCAGCATAATCGACTTACTCGCTCCCTTAAAATTGCTGGCCTTGTGTTAAAATTTTAAGCTATTATAACCGCTGATTACATCCTTACGCTTCAAAGCCATGTTGTGGGGACAGGGTATTTTGTAAAACCTCCAAAATAACCACAAATAAGACCAATAAGTTTCAGAGAAAATGACAATTGCATTATGTTTTCTGGGTAAGCATGAGTAGCTAATGTTATCTACTGTACAGTTTTGAACTTTCGAACCGGCTTGACATCCCAAAGTTGATTTTACGCACATGTTTGCTCGTATCTCTAAAAGTTGGTAACTTGAATGTTGGTAACTAAGGAAGCGCCTGTAATAAAATTACATTTTCGTTTTTGATGTTCTGCTAACATAAAAGTTGAAATTGATGGGATAGAATGAAAAGGTCATAAGGATGATTTTTTTGAGAAATGACTTGTAATTTAATTCTACATTATTTTTCTGTTTATGTGAGTATTTTTATGCGTATGATGTGATTGTGTGAGTTTAGGTTATTAGTGTATTTATATGTTTACACACGTGCGTACACACTCACTCACACACAAACATGCACACATACATACACACAAATATATTCTCCCACAAACCAGTTTCTACATAAAATCTATCAATAGTGTAAGTTTAAGAAATCATGATTGGAGAGAGTAATAAATAAAACTTGACTACACACTTACGCGTGCGCACATGAATATATGTATACATGCATATGTGAATATATATGCATATATATCTATAGGCGTGGCTGTGTGGTAAAAAGCTTGCGTCCCAACCATAAGGTTCCAGGTTCAGTCCCACCGAATAGCACCTTGGGCAAGTGTCTACTACTATAGCCTCGAGACGACCTGAGCCTTGTGAGTGGATTTGGTAAACGGAAATTGAAAGAAGCCCGTCGTATATATATATATTTCTGTGAATGTGTGTCTGTGTTTGTCCCCCCCCCCCCGCCATCGCTTGACAACCGATGTTGGTGTGTTTACATCCCCATAACTTAGCAGTTCGGCAAAGAGATTGATAGAATAAGTACTAGGCTTATAAAGAATAAGCCCTGGGGTCGATTTCTTCAACTAAAACCCTTTAAGGCAGTGCTCCAGCATGGCTGCAGTCAAATGACTGAAACAAGTAAAAGAGTAAAAGAATATATATATATAGAGTTATTAATATTTCTAAGTCTCTCCTGCCATGTTGGCTTGGCGATAAATATTAATATATATATATACATACATACATATATATATATATATATATATATACACACAAAGGGGACTAAATCCGTTATGTATACTCTGGCAGCATATGTATGTGTGTTTAAGTGTGGATGCATGTACACGTGCGTATGAATGTGAGCATGCGTTCGTTCGAGTGTGCAGGGCCGGCAAGTAGATTTTAAACTCAGCGGTAAATTTTCTTATAATGCTATTTTTGTTAGATAATAATAATAATAACAATCATAATAATAAATCTTTCTACAGCAAGCACAAGGTCTCAAATTTTGGTGGGAGGGGCTAAGTCGATCGCATTGACTCCAGTACTTGACTAGTACTGAATTTATCGACCTCGGCTGAATTTGAACTCAGAACGTAGCGGCAGACGAAATACCGCTAAGCATTTCGCCCAGCTTACTAACAACTCTGCCAGTTAATCGCCTTAAATAATGTTTTCTTTACTGGCCACATGGGCTTACAATAGAACACACAGAGACTCAAATACAAAGGCACAAACGGAGGAGTTTACCGTGTAAACATATGAAGCAATAGCAAAAATGAACAATAAAAATTAAACAATTACAATTTCCCAATAGGGTGTGGTGGAGACTTCCAAGGGAAAACCGTGAAGATCCCACAGAAAATCACGGTTTCTCTGACCACTTAGGCAAGTGCTTCTTCTCTTACTCCACTCAGAGGCCCATGCTCATCACTCTCATCCACCTTTCAATAAATTGGCTGAAAGGGAGCACCTCTCTCTCCACTCTGATCCACCTCTTCAAGTGGGACCTGAAAAAGTTGATCAGAGATTTGCCAGAGAGGAAAGTGCTCGTCTTCAGCCCTTTCAGTCTTGTCCACCAAACAACTTCTTTCGCCATGGTCACCAGGTAGATGAAAACTGCCCGGCTTTCCCGACCAAAGGAAGTGGGCAGAGCATTCTTAACAATAAACCCGGTTGATAGCTGGATTCGTGCGACACGCGACAAGTACTCGACATAAACCCACACGTCAGAAATTGTCGGGAACTGGACGAGTGCATGCAGAACGGTTTCATGGTTCTGCGCACATCTCGAGCAGCTCGGCTGACGGCACTTTCGTGCCTGTGGAGTTTATTCTGAACCAGCAACACTTCCTGGTAGCTTTGTCAGGCAAGGGGTTTCTAGAAGTTATCCATACGCCCCAGCCTGAAAGTCCACTGGAAAAGATCAGCCAGTTGTTCCTCATTGAAGTCCAGAGCCTCCCCTAGAACGTCGTTGGACCTCTCCTCCACTAACCTGCTATAGAACACCAAGGTAGAATTTCCACCGACCGCATTGCCTGACTGGTAGAGGACTAAGAGGGCCTGTCGGCACTCAGGGTATCATTCGCCCTCCCTCTTTAGTTCCCTCATGTTTTAGCGCACGGGCTTTAGCTCTGACAACGCAACCTTCGAGTTTCGCCTCAAAGAAATGGTCAAGAGCCATTCTCGCCGTTAACACGTCAGTCGCGATGCCTTTACTAATCGCCTCTTGTTTGCTAACTAGTTCTCCCTCTAATCTGTTTCTTTCTATTGGTAACTCTTTGCTAAACTCTATTGATTCTGCTCTAATCGCCCTCTTCAGAGCTATCCACCACAGATTGTTAACGATTGCCCCTGTCGTCGACGTCGTTGTTGTTGTTTTCCGCACAGTTGTCACTGTTGTTGTTGTTGTTTTCAGTTTTGCTGTTCATGTAACTTTTTTGCTTTCGACCTTGTTCATCTTGTTGCTGATGTTGTTGATACAATTGCTGTTATTGTTGTTGTTTCTGCTGTTTGCGGTGGTGGCGGTGTGGGGATAGTAATGATGGCGGTGGTGCTTCTGCTGTTCACATTGTTGCTGCTACTGTAGTCGTCGTCGTCGTCGTCATTATCGTTGCTGCTGGTACTTTTGCACTTGTTACTGACGTCATAGCAACAAGAGGAAATTACATTTCTCTTAGGTGAGAAATTTATTTCATCTTCGGCAGCGTTTGTTTTCGGAGTTTCAACAGGACGCTGCTGTTGCTCGGAGTCAACAGATCACTGCTTTTTGTCGATTATTATTTCTTCGCATTCCGACATTTTTTAAAATTAGAAAAATGAATAAAATCCTGTCTTCACAAAAAATCAAAAAATGCAAGACAATGCACCCCAAAAAGGGGGCGCAATTACGTAAAATGTTATCACAACAATCCAGACAATGCAAGCAAAATACTTCTTAAATAAAATTTTGAATGAATGCACTGCAACCAGCCGAAAAACATTATTAACCTCTTATAATTTACCGGAGCTTCAACATGTATGACTTCACAAGCTGACGGCAATAATAATAATAATAATGATAATAATAATAATAATAATAATAATAATAATAATAATAATAATAATAATAATAATGTATATTGTTTTGCCTTAGTATAAAAGATGGGCTACAGCAAATACCACAGATTTGCTTGTCAGTTGTTTGACCTTAACCAGTTGAGCATGTCCCTTAGTGGATGATCATATGTGCATCTCTGATCACGAACAGAAGTAGTGGGGGAGCATCGTAGCCATATGTTGGGAAGAATTTGAGGTTTGAATAATTCACCTCTGGAAACATGGGTATTTCGTTCATCATTCTTAAACAAACCTTATTCAGGGACCTTTTAGGTGGTATGGGTTATTCGACCTGAAAAAAATTCTAACTGGGCCCCACCGGCAAGGTCATGTGTTGGTTATCTTGATATGAGATCACCATGTTGCGCACATATGGTTTTGATGCATTTGCTTGGTGTACTCTTATCAGACGGGTAGTCATGGTGGGTATATTGGGCTTCGTATATTTGTAAACCAGTGTCACTTTGATGGCATGCACTGCTCTTTTACTTAATAATAATAATAATAATAATAATAATAATAATAATAATAATAATAATAAAGCATTTTTTTTCTTCATGATCTTTGACAACTATATCAGAAAAAAAAGCTTTCTAATTGATGTATCAATACCAACAGATGACAACGTTTCCCTAAAAGAAATGGAAAAACTTTCAAAATACAAAGACCTGGAAATAGAGGTAACTCGAATGTGGAATCTAAAAACAGAAACAATTCCTATCATAGTAGGTGCCTTAGGTATAATAAAAAAATATTCAGACAAATGCATAACAAAAACACCAGGACTTACAAATATATATAACATACAGAAAATTGCACTACTGGACACTGCACACATCCTACGCAAAACACTTTCAATACAGTAACCATAAGAGCATCACAGCAAACCACAGCACATACCCAAGGCACACAGAGCTGCGCTCGGTAGTGAAGTGAAAGCACGTTATAAAAATAAAACTACTGAATGATGATGATGATGATGATGATGATGATGATGATGATGATTATAATAATGGTTTCAAATTTTGGCACAAGGCCAGCAAATTCTGGAAAGGAGCTAAGTCGATTACATCGACCCCAGTGCTCAACTGGTACTTATTTTATGGACCCCATAAAATTGCTTCCGTGTTCCATTTCCATTTTTATTACAAACTTGTATACAATGAAAAGCAAATCTAGAAGATATATTTAAAGGTAGACTCACACCTCTGTACCTCATCTTTAAAGATGGTGGAGGCATTTTGCCCAAAGAAATAACGGAGCTATTGCAGCCAAATCTCTCTCAAATTACATCCTGCCATCTCAGAAAGAGGAAGGATAGTGTATAGCAGTACTCCACGACCTTTTTTCACTTGCGGTACACTTATATTCTTTTAAAAAATTCGACGGCACATCTGAACTAAAAATATAACTAAGAGTATAGGGGGGCGGAATTGTATTCAGGTCACAATGCGGTACACCTAACATCGTCTCATAGCACACCAGTGTGCCGCGGCATATTGTTGCGGAGGATTGATTTATTGTAAGCACACCCCCCCCCCCACCACCACCGCGCACACACACACACACACACACACAAACGCACGCACGCACGCACGCACGCACACACACACACACACACACACACACACAGAGGACAGCATGGTCACAACTAGAATGAATTTGAGGACTAGTTTGAAGATTAAACAACTAACTATGCTTCATGTTAAGGAGTTCATGTTTCGACCCAACTTCTAATGGTTATTTGGAGCTATTCGTTAATTGATTGGTCTTCGGATTACAACTGAAGGTTCCGTCTACATGTAATATTTACAAGCCTATCCCTTATCATGCTTATTGTCTACAGCTGGAAGATGAAGTGCATTAACCTAATAAGAAACCAAACCTGCGCCCCGGTTTCACATTACTAAGAGTTTTCAACTGCTTTCTATGAATGCAATGAAGAGCGAAAGAGGGAGAGAGAGAGAGAGAGAAAAGAAAGAGGGAAGAAGAGAGAAATAGACAGAGCAGTCGGCTGATTCGTTTAGACATAGCAGCCTATTTCTCCCTTAAATCTCACTTTACACTTTAGAAAACAGTAACACGTTGAATTACGTGCACTGTGTCTAGCAAAAGAAAAAGAAGGGAAGGCCACGGCTGGAATGTCTCTGATAACAGGTCTAAGCTAGGGGCTTAATAAAAACAAAAACAACAGCAACAACAACAAAAAGAAGAAGAAAACGATAACAGCGGCAAAACTATAATTATTGAAGGGAAAAAGGAAGATTCCTCATATGAATCATTGTGATACAGAAAATATTAGTTTTTCTTTTTCTTCCTCCTCCCTAGCTTCAGGTGCTGAAATCAAATCCGCCGAGGTGAATTTTACCTCTGCTGCTACAGAGTTGATAGAATAGCAGCGTACTATACAAAAACATTTATGGCAAATAAGTACCTGTGATATAATGGCTTTTTAACTATTCTTTCTCAGAAAACTAGTTTTATGCACTCTTTTCTTCTTTTATACTTGTTTCAGTCTTTTGACTGCAGCCATGTTGGAGCACCGCGTTGAAGGATTTTAGTCGAATAAATCGACCTCAGGACTTATTTCTTAAGCCGAGTACTTACTGTATTGGTCTCTTTTTCCAAACCACAAAATTACGGGGACGTCAACACACCAACACCGGCTGTCAAGCAGTGATTGAGGGACAAATACAAACACAAAGACAAACACACGCACATACACACACACTTACATACACACGACGGTCTTCTTTCAGTTTCCGTTTACCAAATCCACTCACAAGGTTTGGTCGCCCGAGGCTGCAGCAGAAAATACTTACTAAAGGTGCCACGTAGTGGGATTGAACCCGGAACCATGTGGTTGGAAAGCAAGCTTCTTTGCCACACAGCCACACCTGCGCTTAATTGAATCATACTAATTAAATCATTAATATATAATTGTTTATAACGTCAAGTGTGTAACGGATATTATTCCAGCACCATTTATTTGCTTCATTGTGGTGATATATATCATATCGCTTTTAACACTTATAGTATTTATCATAGTTACCCAAGAATCCACTTAAAGTTACTCTTAATCGCATCAAATAATTTGGCTGTTACATATTATGTATCTCTAACTCAGCTGTTTGTGATATCTCATGTAATTTCGAAAAAGCAGTGAAAGTGGAAGATAGGGGTTGGAAGTATTAAAAATCTACAAACAAAAACAGGCAGAAAGAAAAAGAGGAAGAAAAGCGGGAATGAGGGGATCTGCGGATGTAAAATAAATAAATGGAAAACAATAGAAATAAAAGAAATAAAACTTTCGAAGAACAAATAGGCCAAATGAATTACAAATATGTAAGCAAATAGGGAACAGGCTTAAAAAAGGGGATTGAAATCAGGTTGGTGTCATGTCAAGGCTGTCATTAAATGTAAAGACCCAATGAAGAGTCAACATCCTTTAAAGCTTGCACAAATGAAGGACACAGCTTCTGAAACTTTTGGCTGTAATCTGACAATTTATACTTCTTTCCTATTTCTCTTTTTTTCTCGCTTTTTTTTTTTCTTTTAAGCAAAGGATTGGCACACAATGTTTCGAAGGTAGTTGTTATATGAATAAATAAAAGTGAAAAATCCCGAAGCATGGTATTGGACACAGCAACATCTTTTCTGTAGTGTTTATTTTTAAAAAAAAGATATGTGGTAGATGAATAGCTAAAGTGTCAGGTTTTGGGATGGCTGAGTGGTTAAGACGTGTTACCAAGTGGCTGAGGTGTTAGACAGGCAAATGATTAAGGTTAGGCGGTACACAATATGTACCGCACAGGAGCATTAAGTGGTTAAGGTGTTTGACTATTGAAGGATTAGAATGAGAGCTAGCTGACTGATCGTGATGCTTGACTTGTGAATTGCTGAATGGTTAAATAAAGTAGTAGACAACTGAATAGTTGAATAGTTATTGTTTGGCCATTGATTCAATGGGATGATTGGTGGTTTGATGGATAAACTCTTCAACTTGCTGGAATACTATACAAATAAATGACAACCTCTCTGATCCAATTTACTACCGTCCTATTATACTCGCTTCCAATATATCTAAAGTAATCGGTTTCAAATTTTGGCACAAGGCCAGCAATTTCGGGGGTCCTCAGTAAGTCGATGAAATCGACCCCATTGTTTAACTGGTACTTATTTTATCGACCCCGAAAAGATGAAAAGCAAAGTTGACTTCGGCGGAATTTGAGCTCAGAACGTAAAGATGAACGAAATGACGCAAAGCATTTTGCCCGGCGCAGTAACGATTCTGCTAGCTCGCCGTCTTAAGGCAACCATAATTTCAACATTCTGAAACACTTTTAATCTCTCTCTCTCTCTCCTTCATGAACACCGGCACGGATTACGAAAAACCAGATCTAGAGATCTGCTTTTCTATGTCAGTCACTAGTAGGCCCTTGCCATAGGGAGTTCTAGTGAAAGCGAGCAGTAAATAGGTTATAATCAAAGAACTTGATTGCTGAGGTTTTAGAGTACAGGCTTGCTAGTATAGGCGCAGGAGTGGCTATGTGGTAAGTAGCTTGCTTACCAACCACATGGTTCCGGGTTCATTCCCACTGCGTGACACCTTGGGCAAGTGTCTTCTACTATAGCCTCGGGCCGAACAAGGCCTTGTAAGTGGATTTGGTAGACGGAAAC
Organism: Octopus bimaculoides; assembly: GCF_046866305.1. NCBI lineage: Eukaryota > Metazoa > Mollusca > Cephalopoda > Octopoda > Octopodidae > Octopus > Octopus bimaculoides. The sequence continues at coordinate 54,446,225 of NC_142930.1, read as the reverse complement.
TGAAAGAAGCCCGTCGTATATATGTATATATGTATTCATATATGTATGTGTGTGTAAATGTTTGTGTGTGTAAATGTTTGTGTGTCTCTGTTTGTCCCCCCCCCAACATCGCTTGACAACTGATGGTGGTGTGTTTACGTCCCCGTAACTTAGCGGTTCGGCAAAAGAGTCCGATAGAATTAGTACTAGGCTTCCAAAGAATTAGTCCTGGGGTCGATTTGCTCGACTAAAGGCGGTGTTCCAGCATGGACGCAGTCAAATGACTGAAACAAGTAAAAGAGTAATAGAGTATATCACGCTTCATTGTTGTATGTACTCTTGTAAATTTAAGAGAAGAGAACCGCCAGTGCACTGCATCAGTGAAGTATTGATGCCTTGAAAGATTAAAGACCAGAACTACCAATTTTATATTATTCTGATACTAAATAAAGAATACTAAATAAAGAAGTAAAGAGTACATATTCTAAAATACTTATTTAAACGTGTATAATATGATAGCATCCTATATCATAGTCTTCGAAGGTATCCATTACAACGTGTCTATTGAAACCTCGTATAAGGTGTGTTTGTGTGTGTGTGTGTGTGTGTGTGTATCTGTGTGTGTGTGAATGTGTGTGCTTGTGTTTATACAAAGATATATACATACACACACACACATATATATACATGTACACACATGCATACATATATATATATATATATATATATATATATATATATATATATATGCGTGTATATGTACACACACATATCTATGTATGTGGATGTGTGTGTCTACGCATATCTATCTATCTATCTATCTATCTATCTATCTATCTACACACACACACACACACACACACACACACACACACACTCCTAACCAAAATCCGAATATACTGCTACAAATAAGATTACATTATGTAGTTGAATGTGGGTGGGTTGGCTTCAATCGAGCGGTTGAGGCCAGCGAGAAACTTTAAACTGCGCTCGGAATCACTTCGAGCCTTATGTTCTTTTCTATCAATCTTTCTCTCTCCTTTAAATTGTTTATAAATACGATAGCCTGTGGCTTTTGAAAGCTTCGTCAACTTAACAATTTTATTGGAAGAGTGCCCGGTGCGCGCCAAAACAACAATGGCGGAACGATTCTGTTGTTCCATGACTTTCTCTTGTCGAATCAGTTCGTTATTTACCTAACAAATAAAGAGGAGGATTAGATTTTCAAGCAAGGAAGGTTTTGTCAAAAAATGAAATGATAAACTCACTAACTGCTTAAAACTGGCCTTGATTTATCTGCAAGACCCTATATAATATATATATATATATATATATATATATATATATATATATATATATATATAGTAGCTATATTCTAGTAGCTATATTTTGTTTTTATTGGTAGGTTAATATTTTAGTAAGTTTAAGGTTTTATATTACAATGACACTACGATTTTGATAAGACTAAATCAATAGTAGTATTTTAGTTTATTTCATAATATTATTTAATTTACGACTATTAATATTTTTATTTATTTATTATATATTAGAATTTAATATTTATTAATATGTTTTATAAGATAACTATAGTTTTTTGTTCTTTTTATGTTGTTAGTTATATAAATTTTAAATTTTTCATTCATTTATTTAAGTATTATTATTTCATTCATGCTTTCGTATTCTATTCTCTATTTTAACGTTCTTTTTTAACGTAGTATTTTCGCGCGAACTCTTGCTTAAAACGCTATAGCTATTAGATAACGTCTTAGTTTTCAGTTTGAATTACGGAAAAATTTGGATAAGTACTGTTTTCACTTTGCTAAAGATTTTCTACTATTTGAAAATAGTATGTATTCTTGTTTTTATACTATTCATTTGGTTCTTTATAGATTATTTTAATAGATAACTTATTTAACACTATATTATTTAGAAGTTATAGTTTCATTTCAACATAATATTAGAACTTCGATTGGAATAGTGTTGATATATTTTCGATTATTTTTGATTAATATTATTTGATTAATTATTAATCTTTATAGTTTATAATATCGTTAAAGTTTTTTTAAAATCAAAACTTTGTATATATATATAAAGTTTAACCTTTTATTCTTAATAATTTTTTCTTTCCTAATTTTTTCATTCATAATTTTTTCCATTCATAATTTTTTCATTCATATTTTTTATTATTACGTTTGTAGAAATAAATAATCTTGTATTTTTCTATTATTCAATTGATCTTTAATCATAATTAAATAAACGTCTTTAGCTTTAAATAGTATAGCTTTAACTATTACACCGGTTAAATATGTACTAATTTTATCTTCATTATTATTTTAAACTTAAACTTCGTTCAACTTGTATTTAAAACAATGATAATTTAGGTAAGATGTTTTTTGTATATAATATACATGTTATTATTATGGATGAAGGGATGATTGTTGAATGGTTATTATTTTGATATTATGATATTTTTAAAATAATTTTTCTATCTTTATATAATAAGTATTTCATATTAATTCATTTGGTACTTATTGTTGGTTGAGATATATATCTAATTATTGTTCTACTTACGATCTGACGAGTAGCTATATTTTTGAATAGAACTTATTTTCGATAATTTCAATTGATTTTAATCGATTTAAATTTCTTTTCTATTTGAAAATTGGTTATGAAACACGTGTAATCTTTTTATTATATTTATTTTATGATATTTACTTTACTTTATATTATACTCATTTATTGTGCTTTTAATTATTAATTTTTCTATATGTGATAGTGGATTTTCATCGATGAGTTCTTGAAAATTGGTTATTTTCCCTAAAACTATATATATATATATATATATATATATATATATATATATATATATATATATATATAAATATACATATAAATATATATATATATATATACATACATACATACATAAATACATATATATATATATATATATATATATATATATATATATATATATATATATATATATATATATATATATATATATATATATATATATATATATATATATGTAGGCGTAGGAGTGGCTGTGTGGTAAGTAGCTTGCTTACCGACCACATGGTTCCGGGTTCAGTCCCTCTGCGTGGCACCTTGGGCAAGTGTCTTCTACTATAGGGCCGACCAAAGCCTTGTGAGTGGATTTGGTAGACGGAAACTGAAAGAAGCCCATCGTATATATATGTATATATATATATATATATATATATATATATATATATATATATATATATATATATATATATATATATGTATGTATGTGTGTGTATATGTTTGTGTGTCTATGTTTGTCCCCCCAACATCGCTTGACAATCGATGCTTGTGTGTTTACGTCCCCGTAACTTGGCGGTTCAGCAAAAGAGACCGATAGAATAAGTACTAGGCTTCCAAAGAGTAAGAGTATACATACATACATATGCATAACTACACATATGTATACATATTCATATATACATGTGATCGTGAATGTGTTTATTTAAATATATATATATACACACATACATATATACATATACACATTTATATATACACCTGTGTGTGCGTGTGTGTGTGCGTGCGTGTGTACGTGTCTAGAGTACAGTTGTTGGTTGGAAATGAGGCCAGAACCTAATAAAACCATTCACCCATATAATCTAGGTTATTTCAACATGAAATGGTAAAGAAATTGATAGGTAGAGACAGGGATAGACCGCAGAATGGGTGCAGTAGTCTATAAATAGTTTAGTACTGTACTCTCGCAGCCGTCTGCCGAATATATAAATAATAATTAAATGAATAAACGAATAAATATAATGTGCAGTTGGTAATTAAAGATTATCATAACTTGAAGTTGAGATTGATATATCGCACCGAGAGTATTACTGTTACTCTTGTTGCTATTACACTGAAGCGGCCAAGTCTCCTGCAGTAGATTTAGGTTTAAGATTAGAGGCAATCGTATGTTTGTAAAGCAGCATGTTGGTGTTGCACTTTCGATATTTAGAACTTTCACCATTTTGTCTAACAACATGTTTTACACTGTTTTGCAGTAATTTACTTGTGTGAGATACGTTTATTTAGTTCTTAATCAGAAGTCGAGCGTCTGCGAGCAGATTTATGAACAAAGACACTCAAGCCTTCGCCATCTCGCTTTCTTTTTTAATATTATTCACGAAAATCATACCTTGGATTACATTATCCAGTGTATGAGGGTCGGTTGAAAAGTTTATAGGCTGACCAAGACATTCTCATGAATGTGACTAAATGAGGTTTATTTTTCAATATAGCCCCACCCCACTTGCTATCCACACACTTCTTCTATCGGTGTTGCAGTGCTTTGATCCCATTGGTGAAGAAGCTTTCATCCTGTTGCTCAAAAAAGTTATCATCAACAAATATGACGTCATCATCATTGCGACACCCGTTCCCAGTCAAGTGTTTTTTCATGTTGGGGAAGAGTTGATAGTTAGATGGAGCTAAATAAAAAAAATAGGGAGGGAGATCAACCAGTTCAAAAGCCACAGTCACGCACAACAGCTACTAGAACCAAGGACTTGTGTGCTGGAGCCCTTTCGTCAGTTTTTCTGGGTGTTTGGTCTTAATAGCCTTTCGTACCTGCCTCAGCAAGTTGGCATGGTACTCTCCATTGACGGTGTGATCCTTTTGAAGATAGTCAATAAACACAACGTCATTTGCAGCTCCTAAAAACTGAAACTATCACCTCCCTGCAAATGAAACGACCTTGGGCTTCTTCGGAGCAGATGAAGAGGAGTGTTTTCACTGCATGGATTGTCTATTTGTCTCTAGTTCAATGCTAATAGCATTAGTTATTTGATTTATACTCGAATCGCAAAATGAGTTAGAATAAAGAAATAGATGTGTCAGCTTTCTAACAAAAAATAAAGATTGTCAAAATATAATAATGGCGCAAAATGAGCAGCTGTCAAAGTTTACCTTACTACAAATTTCATACTTGACGATCTAATAACAATAAATTCATTTTCCCCCGATTCTGCCTGTCTGCTGAAAGGTATATGTAACTGAATAATTTACTAGTATTCGAGTAATACATTTTGCACGGCAGCCTTTAAAAATTTTGAACACAGCTCAAAGACTCTCAGTATTATAACCTCAATTCCTAATGCCTGCGGATTCCAGGTTGGAAACTGCTGGTACAGAAACACCGGCATAGATTGCATTAGAAAAGTGAAAAGAAACCCTCAACTGTATGTTGGTTTGTCCATCAAGTTAGGTGGAGGCAGGCGTTGTTGTTGTCGTTGTATAGCTCTAGTTCATCCTGGATTGAGTAGATCCTTGTCACGCAAGTATTCAGTCGAACGACTAAACCTTTTCACTCTCAAATAAGCACAAATTAAAACAAATCAATCTCAATTTAAATTGAAGCACGTAAACTATGATTTAAGTTACATGAACTTTAATTTAAACCATTTGAGCTTACGTTTAAAACAAATGAATATCAATGTTAAATACATAAAAATCGATTTAAAACAGAGCAGTTTTTATTTAAAGGAAAAGTTAGAGTATATGAGGTTATAAATTTTGAGAATAAAATTTATCCTTAAATAATTGGAAGGATGCGAAGTTTAGTGCTGAAATTACTAATTAGATTATTCAAAACAGTTACCCATATTTCAGCTGGTGGTGTCAAATTTGAAGATTTGGCTGCTATTTCTAGCAGTTCGGACAACCTCATAGATGTACGGTTGTTGGTTATACTTACACTCAGTGATATTTCCACCTCTTCTAGTCGATCCGACTCTAATCAAGAAATGGAGATGCGTTGAGATGTTTGTATACACATATGCCTATGCTATATACATTTTGATGTTGAATCTGACGAACAAAAATTGCTGTTTTTCTTTTTTCTTTTTCCAAGATTTTACTTGTAATATTCAATCACACAAAGGCAGCGAGTTGGCAGAATTGTTACCGTGCCGGACAAAATGTTTAGCGGCATTTCTTCCGACTTTACGTTGTGAATTCAAATGTGGGGTCGACCCTGCCTTTCATCCTTTCGTGGTCGATAAAATAAGTACCAGTTATACACTGGAGTTGATCTAATCGACTGCCTTCTTCACTTAAAATTGCTTACCTTGTGTGCCAAAATTAGAAAGAATATTTCATCACACATAAATTATTAATTGGGCTAGCTACGATATAACAAACATAAACCTCTGTGGTAAATAAAGAAAATTATTATCAACTCCTGGATCTTTAATAAAAACTCTTGTATAGAAAACCTTGATTCAGTCAAGTAATATCATAAATTTGAACAAAATAACAGGTTTTAAATTAAGCATAATTTTTCTCACCTCACATTAGTTATGTTAATATGAATTTGATTTATTTTAATTTGATATTCATTTGTTGTAACTAAAAATTTATATTAAAGTTCATATAATTTAAATCGAAGTTTCGGTTGTTTTAATCTAATATTCAGTTGTTTTAATTTGAAATTCGCACTCCTAAACTGTTTAACATCATTACTATACTTGCAGGAAAACGATAGGGAAAACAAAAGATGTCTTTTTCTGCGTCTCACATCTCCCATATTGCATCACAACTTCCTAACTCTTCATCAAAAAAAAAGAGAAAAAAAAGGTCTCGGTCCGCAACGATTTTAACACTTCTGCTGATAAGCTACCCGATTAGCTGGTCGTCTTCCTTCAAATAACACACGATATAGACACAGCTCTCAAAATCTTTTCCACGTCTTGATCTATCTCCCCACCTACGAGTGGACAGTCACTAAGTGCAAACACATTTCTGATCACTCTACCAACAAGGTGACCTCAATCAGTCTACTCTAAAGTTAGTTTGTGTCCTCACCTGATTATTCAATTTATTTCCTTCTTTACTGGGATCTAACGAAACACATAAACAAGGCGTTCAATTATCAACAGAGACAAACTCTTCGATTCTATTAAGAAACACGTTACAAGTTGTTTAGTTCCCAACAGAGTTTACCTTTGTAAACAAACGGGGTAATCTTTATGAAGTCGCTCGATCTACCAGAAATAACATCTACATCTTCGCCAAACCACGTACCAGCTTCTTAAATAAACTGAACCAAATATTAATTGAGCGATATGTTGTTGGCACTCCGTCGCTTACGACGTCGAGGGTTCCAGTTGATCCGATCAACGGAACAACCTGCTCGTGAAATTAACGTGCAAGTGGCTGAGCACTCCACAGACACGTGTACTCTTAGCGTAGTTCTCGGGGATATTCAGCGTGACACAGTGTGACAAGGCTGGCCCTTTGAATTACAGGCACAACAGAAAGAGGAAGAAAGAGTGAGGGAAAGTTGTGGTGGAAGAGTACAGCAGGGTTCGCCACCATCCCCTGCCGGAGCCTCGTGGAGCTTTAGGTGTTTTCGCTAATAAGCACTCACAACGCCCGCAATTGAGCGATATAGTTGTTGATAAATAAAAAAGACGAGAAGATTAAGGTTTGGATGCTTTTGCACATATGTATGCTCGGGCAGTGTTGACCAAGGGCTAAACAACAGTAACAACCACGTCTTTCATCACTTTGAGACTTACTGTCCACTCACAGAACCTGCAGAGCAAAATAGTCATAACTCTCTATCATCTACGTTGCGTACCAATGGAGTTCCACCTTTGAGAAATTCTGCGAAAGCATTGATATTACTTTGGCAACGCCTATGCCAAAGTTCTGTGGAGGCGCAATGGCCCAGTGGATAAGGCAGCGGAATCGCGGTCATAGGATCGCGGTTTCAATTCCCAGACCAGGCGTTGTGAGTGTTTATCGAGCGAAAACACCTAAAAGCTCCACGAGGCTCCGGCAGGGGATGGTGGCGAACCCTGCTGTACTCTTTCACCACAATTTTCTCTCACTCTTACTTCCTGTTTCTGTTGTGCCTGTAATTCAAAGGGTCAGCTTTGTCACACTGTGTCACGCTGAATATCCCCGAGAACTACGTTAAGGGTACACGTGTCTGTGGAGTGCTCAGCCACTTGCACGTTAATTTCACGAGCAGGCTGTTCCGTTGATCGGATCAACTGGAACCCTCGTCTTCGTAAGCGACGGAGTGCCAACATACCAAAGTTCATCAATTTACTCCATTTTCCATCTCTTGAATCGGAAGTTTCCTTTCAATTTTACCATTGCCGCAGTAACCAATGTAGACCCTCGTCACACCCTATTAATCTTGGTATGTCTCGAGTTTTGATTAATATCGACCGTAAGTTTCCTTCTATAGTTTAACAACTGATTTCTTGAAACGGGTGGATAACACTCACCTATATACACCGTCTTCACACAAAATGTTATCTGTATGTACACTAGGCAATTCACGTCATACCTGCACACTAGGCATGGATATGGACGTCATACGCTATCAGAATTTCAACCTAATTACTATTATCTAGGACAGCACACAAAGATATTTTGCTTTCCTTCTGTCCGATTAAGAGAAATTATTTTGTTATCTTTGTCTCAGTATACATACATATGTACATGTATGTATGTATGTATGTATGTATGTATGTATGTATGGATGGATGGATGGATGGTTGCATACAAACATACATAAATACATACGTACATAAATACATGCATACATACGTACACACACGCGCACGCACAGACATACAAACACACACACACACACACACACACACACACACACACACACGCTCACACACACATGTATACTATGATCCCAGCGCGATAAAAATCACTTTATTTAAAAGTACGCCCTCGGACAAGACAAAATATATTTCATTGGACTCATTGTTTTAATTTAAATAGTGAAACTCATACGAAACGCACTTGAGTTGTTTCTTCTAAGTGGTGTGACGCACACACACACAAACATACATACATACATACATACATGCATACATACATACATATATATATATTCAGGTGATGGATATCGATATTTTACCATTTTTGTGGCTTATCAACATCACGTATCTGAATAGGACCAGGGACAAACTGAATCATCAGTCCATGACTATGTACAAATAGTAAAAGACCCATTTGCTAGTATGCCACGACGATGCATACGTAAGATTAAATTCAAATATGAATTAGAAGCATTGCACATTTTATATACAGTGTGTACTATATACTTACCATTGGAACTTTACACTTCTCGGGCCCTACCATCATGAATCTTACTGTACACTGATGTTGATTTTTATCATACCAATCTAACACAGCTTCTCGAACCTTCAAAACTTTTCGAACTTTTGAACTGTCGTAGAACATAGGCTCGAAATATCAAAGACTTCTCCATTTTTCCCGAGCGTCAAGCTTACACACTTGCTTGTTGTTACCTCACCTGTCTCTGTGGTTTGTTTTCTGTACATTTGGTCCATACATACTTATATACATTCACACACAAACTCACTTATTCGCACACAGAAACACACATCCACAAGCATTTTTTTTTGACTGAGGAAGGCTAAAAAAGTAACGATTCGAGAAGTGTTCTTCAGTCAAAGACATGTCAGAGTAATGTGGGTGGAAGAACTAATCTGAGAGCAAAGAGCAAGTAATACCCAGCAGGTAGTCGATCAAAACAAAATTACTGTTACAAGATTGAAGTGATTGCAGCTGCCCTCTGTATGGTGTAGTGGTTATATAGCTAAGAGGAAGAAGAACAGAAACGTACTGCAGTGCGTCAAAAGAAGCCGGACATCTAGTATCAATCTTGCCGGGAATTTCTGGTTTCAGTGAGTTTATCAGAAGGCTTCTACAATAATAAATGCATTTGACAGCTGAAGAAAGGAGTGTTCGGTAATGCAGGATGTTGGATACGTGATCGTAAGGTTATAGTCTCAATTTCTGGACTAAAGAGTACGCCATGTAGCAAACTCATAAGAGGCGGAGAGAGAAATTATTGATTTCTCATTGGTTGAAAATTACTGCCCATATACAAATTTTGAACTTCGTTGAAGAAGTTGTTCACAGGGTTACGGTTCTATGATTCGTGTATGAGTATTTATAAAAACCCTGATTTTCGGCAAATCTCCAGTGATCGTTGGACGGCCACTCAAATCCACAACACTCACGCAAGTGATCGTTGGATGCCACTCAAATCCACGACACTCACCCTTTTGAGTATTGGCTAATATACATGCCATGTTCGATACTCAAATCCGACAATTCAGCCATATCCTTGAGCAAGACACTTCATTTCCTGTTAATCGAATACTAGTGTGGTCCTTTCTTCCTCTAGCAGTCGCAAACTTTATAATGTACTGGGTCAAGTAAGGGTGGGTCAAACGTATGTCATTTTCTGCTCGTGACTAAATGAACACCTCGAACAAACTACCATGTCATACTCGTCTCCGAGTGATGATGATGATCTTCATATATATATATATATATATATATATATATATATATATATATATATATGGCGGTGTGGTAAGTAGCTTGCTTACCAACCACATGGTTCCGGATTCAGTCCCATAGCGTGGCACCTTGGGCAATAGTCTTCTACTATAGCCTCAGGCCAACCAAAGTCTTGAGAGTGGATTTGGTAGAAGGAATCTGAAAGAAGCCCGTTATATAAATATGTGTGTGTGTGTGTGTTTGTCCCCCCACCACCAGAATCGTTTGACAACCGATGCTGGTGTATTTACGTCCCCGTAACCTAGCGGTTCGGCAA
>NC_142930.1:54393080-54430580 GCF_046866305.1 Octopus bimaculoides | reverse complement strand
AACAATGTCCTCTCCTGTAATTTACAGAATATGAGGTTACAGACCTCTTACAATTTAAACGAGGCTTTTACACCTCTTACAATAAAAACTTTAGTCCTCAAAATTTTCAATGTCTGTAAGTTCTTCATCGCTCTTTACCATTCCCCATGCCTCACTCAAGCATAGGTCGGTTGTCATTTCTGGACCACCCGGCCAGTAGTGATATTCCTCTTTGGGGAGGACTTCACCCAACTTTTGCAACACGTTCACTTCTATGACATCCACAGCTATCTGCGGAGGCCATTCGGGATCCTGCGTGCAAGCCAGAAACCCTTTCCTCCTGTGTTCTTCCACAATTTTTTCTATTTTTCCACACCCCTGTAGAAGAAGACAAGTAATTCATCTCCCGTAAGGGGAAGGGATATCGCTTCCATCGTCGGAGTTACAATTCCTGCCGGCGATGACTCTTCCACCGCCGGTGGCACAAATCCCCACCAACGATGGTTCAACGTCCATCGGCAGCTCAACCGTCGGCACGCCATTTTTTTCATTTTTTTCTTTTTTTTTCCGGTGGGAGGGGAGGAGTCCTCCGGTTTACCCGGGGGCTTTAATCCCCCTTCCACCTCTACATTATTTATGTGAGGTTTCGGTGGGCTACTATCAATGCCCGCCTTTCTCTTTTTCCTTCTTTCAGGTAAAGCCGCCGCCTCCTCATTTTTTTTGGACCTGCTGAGCAGGACTGCGTTCTTTATTAATTGACTGCTCCTGGGCCACTCTTTGGTCCCGGTGACAATCCTTCTTTATATGGCCGGGCTCCAGGCACCCGTGACACTTGGGGGGGGGGGGGCTCAATGATCACAAGATACCTAGATCCTGCCATAGTCAGGTAGACTGGAAAAACTAGACTGTCAGCGGCTAACTGGGCCCACAGAGTCAACACGGCTTTTGCCCCTATCCAATCAGCCGCCGGCAACACTTTTACATCTAACAATTTGGTGTCCTTACTGCCACCAAGTCCCCGTTGGATAGTTTCTGCTATCCACTCGGGCTTAACCTCCGGCGACAACCCACACACCCACGCGCGCTTGCGTTTTCTCCCACAATATGAGGGGAGAAACAAAATCCTTTCCCCTTCCAGGAGCTGACTGGTGAACTTACACGCCATCTCCGGGGTTTCGAACAGCAACCATACAGTTGCATATTTGGGACCCCTGGCAATATGCCTTATCGTCGACACATATTCCGCCAGCTCTTCTTCTATCTCTGGTCTGGGAAAGGGAACAATGGTGTCCAAGGACCTTGAATAAGTCCTCAGAACCACCGTCCTCTTTTCTAAATCTTTCACCCATTCTTTGGGTGGGTTGATCTCCCACTCCAAAGTAATGTTATTATTTTTTTTCTCATGTTCACAGTTAACTGTAGAAAAAAAATAAAAACAAAAAAAGCAAGAAGCAAGAAAGTAGGAGAAAAGGAAAAGGAAAAAACACAGTTTAAAAAAAAAAAAAAAAAATGCACAGTTAAATATCCACTGTCCTCTGGCCTATTCGAACTCCTGGCCAGGCCTGGGTAATCCGATATAGGTAATCCATGATATCCAAATAATTTTATCCACAAAAATTGGTGTTCGCCGTGCAATTCACAGCAAGCAGCGCTTAAATGTCCATAAACAGAAACAAAAATCCAATTACGAAAGTCTTCAGTAGAAAAATTCTTGCGTTGTGGGATATGCCCCCTAAGAATTTTTCGACAAAACCAACGCAACCAAAGGCGATCGAAATTAGATCGAGACTAGTGGAGATACCTTACCAGTGAAAAATAACAATAAAATACGGGTAACGCACCCTCACTGTGCACTCAAAACAAAATTTCTCCTACCTTCAGGCTGCGCTGCTAATATCTTTTCGTAGACTTAATCCACAACAAAGCTAAATCTAGCCGTGTTGTTATTACGGTTACAAACCCTCTCTGGTCTGCACATGCGCGGTAAGCAAGCTTCTTTATTTCATTATATTAGCCATAAAGGCTGTACATAGATTAAGAAGAAGCTGCGGGCTAGACAGATACATTAATGAGATGAAATGATAATGAAATGAATACAGATGAGAGGGGCACCGGCGCCCGCCGATCGATAACCCCTCGAAAACATAGTTCAATTTAACAATTTACCAATTAAAATCACAAATTTCAACTGTTCAGTTTCTTCAATCTTCCTCATCCGTGCCCCCAAGCAAGAATCCTGCCGCTTGCCGGAAGGCCTGCACTGGTAGGCTCGGACGGAGGGAAACAAAATCTTCACGATTACAGGTCATTATGTTTATTTTACTCCATTGCGTAAATCAAATACATTTTTCTTACTCTATCGTTGTTTAGAGCCTAAACTTCTTAGATATGATGAAACGGTGTTAGAGATCAAGTGATTATATAGTATACGTTTTGCTCAGGTTCAGAGGTCGCAGCCAAGTTCTAAAGTTAGGGGACGCGAGCACATCAAAAAAAAATGGCGCCGTGACACATACCAAATAATTTTTAACTCTCTTATATTACGCGAAATATTTCATTAGTTACAGTATACGTAATTTATTCTACATTCATTAATTCTATGTTTCAGCAACAATGTCATTCAGTATGAAGCTTACAACTACTGATTTAGGTAACTAAAGAGTTAGAAGAAATTATTGAAAAGGCGCCAATTTTGAAAAATGTGCCCGATAGATGCGGTTGCTTCCCTTGCTCTTCTATTGGCTACAACACTTGTTATGTTGATACTGTGTTGCATTATAGTTGTAGCATGATTTATGTTTATCGATCGAAGGTCAGCAGCATGGATAAATTTGTAGGTCATGAACTCTTTGAAATGATCCTATCAAGGTTTATGTCTCTAGGCAAATTCAGCAACAGCTTTCGATTGGCGAAAAGAAAGTATAGGTTAGTCTGTCTGATAACTACTGGCAATTCGTGGAATCCAAATATTTTGTCTTCATCTCGGCAAGATAAGATTTTAAGGCGTTGAGAAAGTATTTGCACATCATCGGGAAATTTTGACAAAATATTTGCGGATCATTCTGAATATGATTTTAATAAAAGAAACCGTAAAAATGCAGGATTAAAAATTTTTTATAAACTAAAAGAAAGGACATTTTAATCTCTCTATTTAAACATGATTTGATCTTATATATGAAGGTTTAAAGTTGTTAGTCATGATGAAACAAAGTTGACCAATGGGCAGTGAATTGACAGAGAACAAATTCTGCACGACGAAATGTCTGGAAGTATTTGTTCCAGTTACTTGGGTTTTGGGTTCAAATTCCATCACACTCAACTTTGCATTATCTCCATTTAGCATTGATGATATAAAGTGTCAGTGTATGGCAGGGGTCCATGGAATCGGTAGAGCGTCAGACTTATAGATTTTGTTCTGTCTTTTTACGTTCTGAGTTCTAGAGTATTAGACTTAATCCGACACTCGGTTTAATAGCAATGCCTAGCTATATGGGTGTCGTTAGTGTAGTCAACTTTGCTATAAGAATATAGGCTAAGTTTATGCTGTGAGAATAATTTCTTCTTTTCTTCCTTATTAGTCTCGGAGACCCTGGTCATAGGGACTGCTCTTTCTTCCTTGACTATTCAGGAAAAGAAAGAGTTTGAATTCATTTTAGTCGGAGTTGACTGCGTGTAGTTATAGCAGAAGGGCAAATTATATGCATCGATAGCGGATCTGGGGAAATATCTTCGCAATCCTTCAATGATACGACATCGTTTAACATTTCGCTGATGAACTAATTTTGAAAATAATCAAGAATTTGAGAGTATTTAGTAATATTAAACATTTTAAACAGTTTTTTTTTTAACGAAATTATAGCAGGTTTTGGTTTAGATATAAATTCTGTAAACCAAGAATATTTGTATGGAAGAATGATACTCGGTCTCAGGTGCATCCGTAACTTCTATAGGCAGTTTCTATAGAAGACATGAAGAAAACTGCTAAAGATATGTATCGAACAGTCGCCATTGTTTATAAAATCTTACTGCATTGTTTAGTAGGTTAAATGAGAAACCAATAAATAGATGGCCGGTTTAAAAAAAAATGAATTATATATAGACATTGAGTTAACTGGAGGAGATAGGTAGATATATAGATAAATTAAATAAATAGGTAAAGAGATATAGACTAAATAGATAGATTGATGGGCAGATACATAGACAGATTAATAGATTGATAGATAGATAGATTGATAAATAGATAGATAGATAGATAGATAGATAGATAGATAGATAGATAGATAGATAGACAGAAAAAGATATGGAGAGGGAGAGAGAGGGAGAGAGAGAGAGAGAGAGAGAGAGAGAGAGAGAGAGAGAGAGAGAGAGAGAGAGAGAGAGAGAGAGAGATTGCGAGAAAAGGGTGTGAAGGAAGAAGAGGCTGTTCGGCTGACGCTTTAAACAAGTCTGTTTTGTTATTACAACACAATCGTCTGTTCTTTATAACTTTCAGGCTGTCTTCGCTTCTCAATGGTTATTCTCTGTGTACACCGCTCCCATTCCCAGGCTTTTCTTAGCTATCCCAATTGCCTATATGTATTTGTGTGTGTGTGTGTGTGTGTGTATGTGTGTGTGTGTGTGTGTGTGTGTGTGTGATTCTGAAAACTTTACAAAACAGTCATACATAGCTTTTCTTCTGCAACACTGCTTTACTTTGGAGTCATTGCGTGACTTGTTTTCCCTTGTAGTGTTTATCCGATAGACCGCAGCAAATAAACGGGTTGGACCCTGCCGTTCATATTTCTTTATTTATTTCCCATAAAACGCACGCAGGCACGCACGAACGCACGCACACACATACACACACACACACACACACACACACACACACACACACACACACACACACACACACAATCCTTTCTGTCTGTTTCCTCCTGCCCACCTACCTATCTATCTATCTATCTATCTATCTATCTATCTATCTATATGTATATATATATATATATATATATATATATATATATATATATATATATAAACAATATATGAGTATATGCATATATATGTACATGTATGTATATACGTTCATCTACATGTACATATAGATACATAACTGGGTACATGACGTGGCAAAAGAACAAGGACAAAAATGGTAAACAAGGTGCAACAAACAAGCAGGCCACATAGAAACATCCCCTTCATCAGCTGCCACCATTAAAACTCCGGCGTTTCGAAGAATTAAGGCAGTACGCATCGTTAAAATGGTTCTTCCCACGAACACAAATTAAATTGTTTTCGTGGAGGGTAGTGGCGGACGGAAAACAAGACAGGAAAACGAAGCGGTGAAATAAACAAACAAAAAGGCTGTACAGCCAGACGTGAAGTGTGTATGTCTTGAACGCTGTGAAGCACGTACAGGAGGGGCAAAGAAGTACGTGCGAGCTTGGTGATTCCAAGAACGAAAAGAAATAGCAGCCGCACACACGTGACCAAGGCTGTGTGAAGAGAAAGAGTAGCAGAGGGAAAAGGAGGGGAGGAAGTAGAATAAAAATGAGCAACGAGAGGTAGAGAGAGAGAGAGAGATAGTAGTAGTAACGGTGAGAGGCGAAGGACGAGTAACAAGATATATATATATAGAGAGAGAGAGAGAGAAGTAGTGACAGGTAGAGGCGAAGAACAGTAGAGGGAAGAATGAGAGGGGGAGATAGAAATAGAGAGAGTCGCGTTAGAAAAATAGTTAAAACTTACTGTATAAAGGTAACGCGTGCGTTCTGTCGTGATACAAACAATATATGAGTATATGCATATATATGTACATGTATGTATATACGTTCATCTACATGTACATATAGATACATAACTGGGTACATGACGTGGCAAAAGAACAAGGACAAAATGGTAAACAAGGTGCAACAAACAAGCAGGCCACATAGAAACATCCCCTTCATCAGCTGCCACCATTAAAACTCCGGCGTTTCGAAGAATTAAGGCAGTACGCATCGTTAAAATGGTTCTTCCCACGGACACAAATTAAATTGTTTTCGTGGAGGGTAGTGGCGGACGGAAAACAAGACAGGAAAACGAAACGGTGAAATAAACAAATAAAAAGGCTGTACAGCCAGACGTGAAGTGTGTATATATATATCATCACAAAGCAGAACATCCTAAACACCCATTTTTCAGGAGCATCGACTGAAAAATATTCCTCCTTTACTACATATACATACTAGAACTCGCCATCGGCAGTTGTCGTTGCTGTTGTTTAGTTCAGGTCAACCCTGATTCTAACCGTGACCATCCCTTCTTTTTAAAGAAATGTAGGACTACATTCATTCGCCGATATGTCATTCCCTCAGGGTAGCGAGCTGGCAGAATTGTTAGCGCACCGGGAGAAATACTTAGCGGTATTTTGTCTGTCTTTATGTTCTGAGTTCAAATTCCCTCGTGGTCGACTTTGCTTTTCATCTTTTCGGGGTCGATTAAATAAGTACCATTTACGCACTGGGGTCGACTTAATCCCTTTGTCTGTCCTTGTTTGTCCCCTCTATGTTTAGCCCCTTGTGGGCAATAAAGAAATATATTGTTCCTTTGCTTTAAAAGTCGGAATTTGAGTTGATTTAGCTGATGTTACCAGCAAGTCGAGTAATTATGTAGAGGCTTCCACTGCCAAAATGTGTTGCAGTAACCAAACCCGGCACTTTACGTTCTAATTTCAGATCCAACTGAGGTTCACATTGTTTTTTTTTTTTAATCCTTCTGGGGCTGATTAAATAAAATACTAGACAATTATTAGTTCGATTCAATCACTCCAAATTTCTGGCCTGTGACTATGTTAGGAACTAATATTCTGAATAAAATTTTTTATAAAAATTCAAATGTCATTGCCTTCAATATTACGTCAAACCCCAGACCCCATTCAGGAGTGATGGACATCGATATCTCGCCATTTTTGTAGCTTATCAACATCACGTACCTGAACCGAAATCAGAAGCGAATCATACCACTAGTATACGGCTTATATACATACAGTTTAAAAATTATGTGTTGGTATGCCTGCAGAATGCATACATGAGAATAAATTCAAATATGTATTTATTCGCCATAAAAATGGTGAAACATCGATGTGGATCACTCCTAAATAGGATCTGGAGTGAGTTGTCTCGCTTGTCCATGACTTTCAGACGTTTTAAGACGCGGCGCTTTAAGAGAGTAGTCTGTGCCATGCTAAATCACAGCCTATGGAGAAATACACTAAACAAGTACGTTAAGTATATGTTGTCGATAATGTTTCTTACACAAGCGATGCTTCTATTTCATATTTGAATGTGTGTGTGTGTATGTGTGTATGTGTGTGTGTGTGTGCATGTGTGTGTGTGTGTGTGTGCATGTGTGTGTATGTGTGTGTAAGTATGTGTGTGCGTGTGTGTGTGTGTGTGTGTATTACGCGTTACAAAAGCGTTACGTTCCTAAAATACTGTAATGTTGATTTCCGTAGCGAGAAAGGTATTTCCTCTTGACTTAAATGTTCATTAACTTCCATATAACATGAAACTCAATAGAACGTATCTTTCGCGTTACAGACTTCCTCTTTACGGCGAAACATTCAGAAACGCAGCGCTCCTGCAATGCGAGGATACCTGTGTATATGTATGTGTATATACATACAAACACATACGCACATATACACATACATACGTGTGTGTGTGTGCGCGTGTGTATGTATGCATACTAGTTTTATGTGCACCAGTTTTATGTGCACATACGTGTGTGTATGCGTACCCTTTGTATGTGTCTGTGCAAACTTAATGCGTACCTGGTAGTTATCAGTTGAGAGTCACTGATTTAATCGACAGTGTACTTCCTCTATAGTTTTAAAAACTAATATCATTAAAATCTCAATGGCGATACCCTAACAGAATCGCTAGAGTACCAGACAAAATGCTTTGCAGTGATTATCTACAACTCTTCACGGTTTGGATTCCAATCCCGCTTATGTTTCATTTGCCTTTCACCCTTCTGTGGTCAGTCGAAAAAACAGAGTACCAGTCAAGTAGTGAAATCGATATAATCAACTAACTTCTTTCCCAACAAATTTCAGGCCTTAGCAATAATTATTATAGTTTCGAAGACACCAGACAATATGCTAAGTATAACCGTATATAATGACATAGAAAACACTTTTTACTTAAAATAATGTCTCAGCTGCTTCTTGTGTCCCTTTTGCTCTATCATTCCACCATTCCTGTTTAATTTTCCTTAGAGCAGTCTGCACTTTCCTTTTCAGCTTTCTGTAAGCTTCGTTTGAGTTGGGGTTCAAGTACATACATACATACATACATACATACATACAAAGGAACACTGGGATATGTAACACGCTGCCTAAATACCAATCTTGAGAAATTAGGATTCTCATAATTAGAAAGGCTCTCTAGAACCACAAAAAATCTAAGGGCCTCTAGCATCCACGGACGAGAAACAGAAATCAAATGCTTTTTGGAACCCAGTCAAATTGCAACAAAATTCGCCCTCTCCCGTCGCACTTCTGACATCAGTTTTAATGATTAAAAGTTGCATAGTATATCACCGAATTCCTTTCTTCTCTGCTTGTTGAGCACTGAAATATGCATGTTTTTTTTCTTTTCTTTCAGATATATTCAAGTGCTTTGCAGATTTGAAACAGGTTACTAATAAACTGACAATGCTCTTTGCTAGAATTAAAGGCAGTTCCTAGGATTTGGGAACATGTAAGTTCGTGAAAACATCTGCGATGGTGCAGGTGTAGATATACTTGTACTTTTGTGATAGGTGCGCATATCACGTTATACACCGGAGCGTGCTTTATATTTCTATTTTCAAGTGTGTATGGCATACGCACAAGCGATAGCATGCATACATATAGAGGAATCTTGAAATGTTTTATAAATCTTCACTGAGTCAATCCTAAATCGATTGTACGTATGCGTATGTCTATATGCATACACGTACGTACGTACGTACGTATGTATGTATGTATGTATGTATGTATGTATGTATGTATTTATGTATGTATGTATGTGTGTGTGTATATGTGTGTGTTTTCATGTGAGTATACATGTATGCATACAAGTATGTATAAATGTATGTATGATTGTGTGTAGTAGGCATATATGTGTATGTATGTATGTTGTATGTACGTATGTATGTATGTATGTATGCATGTAGGTAGGTAGGTAGGTAGGTAGGTAGGTAGGTATGCATTTATGTATGTTTGTTCACAGGATAATCAACCAGGATCTTGTTGGTAACGACGAACGAAGTGTCCGTGAGTGACCACAACATCGCAATTACAATAACAAACTGAAAGTAAGTTTGTCAGGTGTTTTTAAAGCAATAAGCCAAAATGTCGACAGTGGCATGGATTATATGCCAAGAAATTTCACTATGGTCTTTAAACTCTGTAATGATAGGCATAACTAAGTGAATAGCAACCTTGTTAATTGTCGTAAAACGCCTATAGACTAAATCATTGGACAAACAGACGTTGTTAAGCTTTGGATAATCACTAGGTCATGTGATCAACATTGACCAGTTTCTGAAACAATGTGATTGCTACAAATAAACACGTACATTAGCAGATACGCTCACGACACACACACACACACACACACACACACACACACACACACACACACACACACACACACACACACACACACACACACACACACGCTCACACATATACACACACTCATTCAATCATTCACTCCCTTTCAATAACACGCACAAAAACACACAAACATGTACAGTAATGCCTCGATATACGAGTTAATTCGTTCCCAGAGCAATAATTTTCCATAGTAACAATGTTACAAACCGTACTTCGTTCTCAGAAAAACATTTTAACTATAAAATTTAAAATACTCGAAAATAAATGGCAATAATGCAATAATAAAATGTAAAGAATATTTTATGTGAAAATAAAAGGTAAGTTAGGATCTTTTATACTAAACAAATATTATAATCGTTTTCTGAATCACTTTCACTTGCACTAGACTCGCGCACACCATCACTTGTAGACACGATCACCGATTCACAAGCACTCGTAGACGGACTTGTAT
Organism: Octopus bimaculoides; assembly: GCF_046866305.1. Lineage (NCBI taxonomy): Eukaryota > Metazoa > Mollusca > Cephalopoda > Octopoda > Octopodidae > Octopus > Octopus bimaculoides. The sequence continues at coordinate 54,420,522 of NC_142930.1, read as the reverse complement.
ATATCTTTTTAAAAACATGTGTTTGCTTAGAAGAAGTTTTTATTCTGTCGCTATATGCAGCTGTGTAGATGAGTCAGGACCAGTTTTGCCACATGTTGCGACGTTGCTACACACGGAAAATGGCTGTTTAACCTTTTTATATTTTTGTAAAGTAAAACTCGTAAACCCGTTGTCTCGTAAAGCGGGTCCTCGTAAAATGAGATATTACTGTACACATAAGCACTTATACGCACAGACGTAAACGTATGTATACACACGCTCGTTTACATTATTATTAACAAAACCGAAAATATTAAATTGTTTATGTGGTTTGTTATTTCTATTTTTCATCGTATTCGTTGCTAACATTCGTAATTGCTGGTATTGTTTGCACTATAGAACAAAAATCAAGTCCGTCTCCAAGAAACCTGACTTAGCATTACATACATACATACATACATACATATGGGGTATGTAACACACTACCTGAGTATGGATTTTGAGATATTAGGCTTCTCAAAACCAGAAAGGAGAAAACTGATTCGGAAACTACAGATCCAAGCTATTTCTGGAAGTGTAAAAGTTTGTAAAACTTTCCAGAAGTTTATCATTTAAATATATATGCGCATGTCTAGACATGCAGTAATATGGAGGAGAATACATATATAAACTTCATTATACAAATCAACACATGCACTGACTCGAAATAATGCACATATGCATACATACATGCAAAAATACACTGTTGATGTTGTTGAAATTCCAATAAAGGAGCCTTGGATCTGGGCTAGAAACCGGTTCTTTCTCCATTGACAAGAAATCTTAAAATAAACTGGATAATGACATACATGCATAAATACACACACATACATACACACATACATACATACATTCATACCTACATACACGCACACATACATACATCCATACATACATACATACTTACACACATATATACATACACACATACACGCATATACATACATACATGCATACATACATACATACACACATACATACATACATACATACATACATACATATATACATACATACACACCTACATACATACATACATACACACCTACATACATACATACATACATACATACACACATACATACACACATACACGCATATACATACATACATACATACATACATTCATACATACATACACACATACACACATATACATACATACATACATACATACATACATACATACATGCATACATACATACATACATATGTGCTGGGATAAATTTGGTCGATTAAACTCTTTAGGGCAGTGCTCTATTATAACCACAGTCCTATGTGTGAAACGAGTAAAAGAGCAAGTAGGAATAATAAAATAAAACTATGTAAAAGCTTTCTATATTTTTCTAATTTTTTTAATTTCATAACTTTAAAACCATTGTTTTTTTTTTTTTAATTTTCATTGCGAAGTGCGTCAGAAAATGTCAGTCAAAAATATTGAGAACCAATCATCTAAGTTGATATCTTCCTTCCACTATAAGAGTTTTTCTTTCTTTTCTGGCACTTATATGGCAAGTACTTTGTTCATTGTCTCTCTCTCTCTCTTTCTTTCTCTCTCTCTCTCTCTCTCTCTCTCTCTCTCTCTCTCTCTCTCTCTCTCTCTCTCTCTCTCTCTCTCTCTCTCTCTCTCTCTCTCTGTGTTGTTTTCTCGCTTCAAATTGCTATTCTAAAATGGATCGCACTATGAATGACTTACTTCAACAGTATAAGCCACCGAGAGAGAACCAACGTGAGTTACGTGACCTCTTAGAAATCATAACCGAGTCTCCTTCAAACCACGGCTGAGCATCGGGAATATAGATGAATATGATTCCACTTTGAAATTTTATTGGTAATTGCTCTCTCAACTGCTCACAGATATTTGAATATGAGAGGTACTTACCAATTTATAATGTACACACACACGCACGCACGCGCACACACACACACACACACACACACACACACACACACACACACACACATTGTAAAGCGGCACTGTGAGATCTTTTTTAATACCAGGGTTGAACTGCAAGTACATAGGAACTTGCAGAAACACAGCTGTTCTAAGAAAAATAATGAATCATTTTTAATTTAATAAATTCAGAAGTATGCAACTTATATTAAATTACTGTTTTGGTGTTAAACTTAAACCTACTCTTTTTTTTTCTTTTGTTATATGGGTTTTTCTGGTTTCGTCAGTAAGTGGTTTAAAATTTGAATAAGGTACTTGGTTACCCCAACCTATCTTCTCTTGTAAAGTATGTACCAAGTAGCTTTCTCTAGAACTATGTAATAAATGTACTGGTTCTTGAGTGCATATATACTTTTTATCTATATCGTAGAGTCTAACATACTGTATAAAATATAATGAGTTGAAAAACGTCGGTTAATTGAGATTAGCCATACAGTTAATTAGCAAGAAAGAAAAAAACTTAGATTTTCATTTCACCATCGAATAGGAGAGAGTTAAAAAAAAAAAAACTTGTAAGGGAGGTAACCCTAATAAAATCAACTAATCGGTAATTTTGAAAATAACGGCGTTGAAAATCGGATTGGATCATATCTTTAAAGGTAATTCGTGAAATCAATGAGCATATTTTGGTTTTATTAGATATCCTCAGTGAAGCATATTCTACAACATGGCCGTTTGTGTTTGTGTACGATTGTATGAATGCATGTTGTATGTATGTATGTATGTATGTATGTAGGTAGGTAAGTAGGTAGGTAGGTAGGTAGGTAGGTAGGCATGCATATGTGTGTGTGTGTGTGTGCATACGTATGTATTAATACATGACATAGTGTATGTCTGCATTTATGTATGAGTACATGCTGTTTAAATACATGAAAAAGAATTGGATAAGGAGTAAATATCAAAAATAATTAGTCCTGAACATTAATTGATGACAACCAAATCATAGTGTGACTGCAGGTCAAAGCTTAATTAACAAACTTGTGCAAAAGCTTTATAATTATTGCTATATCAATTAATATTTTAATGTATATTTTGATATGGTCTATTTTTGGCCTACATGCCCTTGTTGGTAAAATGCAGTTTTGTGTTTATCCATTAAATCACGCTCATGTAAGCTGTTCATAAACAGGTGTTTTTTAAATTTTTTAATAAAAATGATCGTCATGAGGAAAATGAAATAAATGCAACATTGTTTAAACCTTACTTTTGTGCTATACTACTATGAGCTGTTCATAATATCAGTCATCTCATAAGATGCGTTATTAAAAGATACGGGTTTCACTCTGGTTGTTTGTTGATATTTTATCTCTTGTTTCTTCTGATCGAACTAATTTTTGATTAAAGGTTCCCCATTTGTGTCTATTTCACCTTTTCTCTCTCTTCGGGCGCACTTTATCTAAGATTACGTTATTCAATGTATCATTCATTTTTTTTTTTTAAAAAAGATCGTAGAATGTGATCTGGGGTTAATTTAGTTCCACTTTCAAATAGATTGAGACTTGTTTGTGTCTGGTTTCAGGTAGGAGAGAGTGAATAAATAATTTTTAAAAAGATGAAAAGTTCTATTGACAACTTCTTTCAGTTGATTTCCCGGTTCGATTCCCATGTTGGGAGCTATAATGTTGTACAGCAGCTTCTGTACAATCAACAGGTCTCGGGTGCAGCTGGGACGTACGTTTCTCATTATTTGCGTATGTGTTAACTGAATAATATCAGTGGAAAATTGATGTTGTTCAGGAATTCTACTTGAGTTAGGTCATGCGCAGTACCTCCGAGAGATATTTTATAAGGGGATCAAAACTGCTTGCAAACTCCATGAGGCGGGAATCATCTCAAATCTGAAGGGGATTGCAAGTTTTATTTATTTATTTGCTTTGTTTGTCTGTCATCATGACTACCTGTGATGGGTATAATGGGCTTCATATATTTTACCCCAGTGTCACTTTGATGGCCAGGACTGCTCTCTCATTCAATAATAATAATGATTTTGCCACAAGGGCAGCAATTTGGGGGGAGGGGATGAGTCAATTTCATCGACCTCAGTGTTCAACTGGTACTTATTTTATCGACCCAAATAAGTGGATAAAAGGATGAAAGGGTGAAAGGACAGTCAAGTCGACCTCAACGGAATTTGAACTCAGAACGTAGCGGCAGACGAATTACCACTAAGCATTTCGCCCGGCGTGCTAACGATTCTGTCTTAATAATAATAATAATAATAATAATAATAATAATAATAATAATAATAATAATAATAATAATAATAGAGGGTTCTTGGCATCTAAAGTTACTTCTTGTAACTCAATAGGAGGGTTCTTGGCGTCTAAGGTTACTTGTTTTAGCCCGATGTTACGATTCTTTTCTTTTCCAACAGTCTAATATGTTGTATTATTATTATTACTTCATGAAAACATTCAGCTTCATTTTGCTGAGTTCGATGGAAAGTGTCAGCTTCCTACAGCTAGCAGACTAAGGTGATATTTTTTTTTTACAGATCATGCTTCATGGTTTGCTGCAGTTAATCCACCTCTTTACATTTCTAATCCAAATCCTGCAGGAGCAAACTTTGCCTTTCATCCTTACGGGGTCAATAAACTCAAGTACAAGTCAAGTCGATCTAAGTGACTAACTTCCTCTCCTTAAAACTACTGACTTTGTGCCTAAAGTAGAAAACATTACGATGATTGTTGTTGTTGTTGTTGTTGTTGTTGTTGTTGTTGCTGCTGCTGCTGCTGCTGCTGCTGCTACTGTTCTTGTTGTAGTTGTAGAGGCCATGGTTGACGTCGTTTTTGTATTTGTTATGGCCGTTGTTTAGCTATTGTGAATTTTTACAACAAAAGATTACGTTTTCCTGAGCACCGTTTAGAAAATATTTTTTCCCCAGGATTACTCTAAAAAAAGAAAAAGGGGGTGATTTTTGTTATTTTCAACAACAAGGGACTACGGAATAATTAAACGTATGTTCCATTACCCTGGTTTTAAAAGGTTCGTCTTAAGACGTGTCTTTTGGTGTAAATGTATACGTGCATATACCGTGTGTTAGTGTAAATCCTTTGATATGGAGTGGAGAGACTAAGCCCTAGAGCCCTCATAGGCCTTACAAGATCGTTGATATCAATATGGCTAACCTCTTTCATGAAAGACTGCAAGCTAATGGCTGCAGACAGACATAAGTAAGGAAAGTTGACGTTCTGGATAGCTAGTGTTTTGTGTGTGTGTGTGTGTGTGTGTGTGTGTGTGTGTGTGTGTGTGTGTGTGTGTGTGTGTGTGTGTGTGTGTGTGTTTAGAATTTGTAAATTCTTTTCCTTTTTTATTCAAGAGAGAAGGCACTGCCTTCCCTACTGACTCAAAGAAACTTTAAGCACTCATTAAAAAGCCTTTGAGACTGGGGGTGGGAGAAAGGCAACGTGAAAAAGAAGACCTCAACCAGACCGAATGCTTGAAACATAGTGGTATCCGCTAAAGGTAATCAAAATTCCATGTGGTGATGGTCGTGTGTGAGTGAGTACATGTATATATGTCTACGTGTGTCCAAGTGTGTATGGGTGAAGGCGCATGGCTGAGTGGTTAGGGTGAACCGCTCACGATCGTGAGTTCGATTCCTAGCAGCACGATGTGTCCTTGAGTGCGAGTATAGAACTGAAAAATATAATCCTTGTAATGATTTAATACCCTAAAGCAGCGAACTGGCAGAATCGTTAGAACGCCTGGCAAAATGCTTAGCATCATTTTGCCCGTCTTCACGTTCTGCTTTCAGATTCCGCCGAGGACGACTTCTCCTTTCATGCTTTTAGAGGTCGATAAAAAAAGTACCAGTCGAACAATCTAATTGACCTATATTTCCCACGAAATTGCTGACCTTGTGCCAAAATTTGAAATTAATATAATTTAATGTCTACCCAAGCTAATTAAATTATTGTTTGCGCTAATCAAGACAGACCTAATCAAGAAAACCCACAAACAAAAGATCTCTCTAGCCTAGAATTTTGACATAGTACTATTCATAAAGCCAAAGTATTTAATGTGTCGTTCATTCTTTTTTAACACAGCCGGATATGGTTTCAAAGAGATTTGGCTACTATTTCTAGCATATTGTGCAACCAAATAGACGTTCTCTCGTTAGATTGAACTGTGTATGACTAAAAAAAAATTAGAGATAAATGAAAACTTATTAACGAAATTGGTTCATAGCGACAGATGGTGCTTCTATCAAACTTTAACAGTGTTAATACTTCATTCACAGACAAGCTAAAAATACACAGTTTCAACAAGCTAGTTAGTTATATTACATACAATAAAGATCATTAGTGAATTTTTATGCCAGATACGATTATAATAAATACCAGTAAAAACAATCAGAAGTGACGTTTGCCCAATTTAACAGTAATGAAAACATAAAATAAATATATAGAAATAGTAATCCATCTCTTTATTCTCTTTGCACGCACGCACACACACACACACACACATCCACACACACACACACACACACACACAAACACACACACGTACAGGCATATATGCATAATATATATATATATATATATATATATATATATATATATATATATATATATATATATATATATATATATATATATACATATATATTTATACATATATATATGTATATATATATATATATATATATATATATATATATATATATATATATATATATATATATATATATATATATATATATATATATATACATATACATATATATATATGATACATGCATATATATATATATGTATATGTATATATTATTTATTCCTTTATTATTGTTGTGTTGCTCTGTTTTCCTTTTCTATTTTTTATTTTTATTTTTATTTCATTTAGTAAACTGAGGTTTCCTTGGCTACATTAACGAAAGCCATGGTTGTGTTCTTTCCAAAATGTACCATTCTTTATGTGTCTACCATCCTGCGATAGCAGTTATGGCCAGATTTTTATCAAAAGAACAAAAAGGTAAAAAGAAGAGCTAAAAGAAAAGAAAAGAAAAAAAGAACTGGTAGAGTCTGGCAGGACTACAACTATTATCCCAGTTTTATTCTTATCGACTTAGTAAATCAAACTTGAATAATTAATAGATAAAACAAAAAATAATAACGATTTTAATAATAGTAGTGATAATTTCTTTATTGTCCGTACAAGCAAAAGAAAAAAGCAGAACAACATTTAGGGCAAGGCAAAAACAAAAGGCGGGGAGGATTTACACAAATACATGTAAAAAATACAACAATAACAACAAGAAAATTGACAAAGGCAAAATTCCCTAATAGTGGTAAGTACCACCCAGGCACAGCCAAAGAGTCCTACCAATCTTGGATAACCCCTGGGTCTCAAAGGGCACCAGTGGGAGGTGCCCCTCTTGCGTCCATCCTGGAAGACCTTATATCTGGCAACAAGACTCTGCATCATGCCACACAAGCAGGAGTACCCAGTCATGGCTGTCAGACAATTTATGCGACCACATTAACCCTAACATCTGGCCACCTAACTCCCCAGACGGCAACCCCATTGATTATTATGCGTGGAGTGCAGTTGAGCGAAAGACCTACAAAACTCCTTGTAGCACCAAAGATGAACTGAAGGCAAGGATTATGGCAGTATTCACCAACTTAATGAAGGAGACCGTCCAGAAGAGTTGCGATTCCGAAGTTGTCTGGAGGCCGTGGTTGAAGCCAATGGCGATTTTATTGAGTAAATTTACTCTTTAGTATTTCAAGATATTTTTATGTAATTTTGGTAAATATATCTGTTAAATTGAGATGCCAGTGTTATTTTCATTTTTACGTAATCTAGACGACAATATATTCACCGTATCCTGTATATATATATATATATATATATATATATATATATATATATATATATATATATATATATATATATATATATATGCTGGTGCACGGTGGTGCACCAGCATGACCGCAGCCACTTGGCTGAAACACATAAATAAATAAATATATATATATATGCGCGCGCGCACTAATACAAGATTTGTTCAAACTTGTCCCTCTCGTGTTCATTGCCTAATGTATCTATATCCTTAAAAGCATTGCTGTAATGTGTAATTCTGTGACACAAACCGATTTAAGCATTGACTTCATGTTATCAATTTAGATACGTTCCAACGAACTCTTTTCGGAAATAAAATAGTAATACAATCATTTATATGCCGGATAAAAAAACATCTTCAAACGCATCCAGTAAGGTACACATAAAAGATTTGACGAGAAATACACGAGGGGGTAAACTTAATATAAAGTTGTAGTTTTCACTGGAATGGCCCTCACATTCATGGAAATATTACGACCTGTTTTATAGTCGATCCCCTCACAGTCAGGATTAGTACTATATAAATTATCCCACCAGATCCTTGGAAAAGGAACCATTTTCAGACAGTTAAGGAAGGAGCTACTTGAGCATTTGATCTAATCTTATCTTTATTACCACATGTTGTTCCCACTGTAGACGATGCAATCTTAAATGTTTTTACGATATGACTCAGTATTTTTTAATATTTTTTACAGCAGCAAACTAATCACAGTAAAGCATCGAGTTTAACGTCCAACGTCATCCCTTTACAAACCCTTTCGCAACACTGTCGTCTCTTTTCAGCTTTCTTGAATAAGTGTAGTATTACTTTGCCGTTACGTTCTGTACGCTTGTAAAAGTCAAATGACACAGCAGCGTCGAAAGATAAGAAAAACAGATTGGAGGCAATAGATAAGAAGTTTATTCAGCAGCAGCGATTGATAAGAAAACCCAAGCCAGAATTTTATTTTATGCCCGTATAATGTAAAAAAAAAAAAAAAATGGTTAAAATCTACCCAAGTTTCTGTAAGAGAGAAATTACCAGCCTAATCTCGAAATTAGTGGTCAGTCTTTATAATTTCAACAAGTGAGAAATTCCATAACTTGAGTTTCCGTAATGCGGACAATTCCTCCATACGTATACTTATATTCGTTTAACTCTTTGAACAGTTTATACCTTTACAGTTTTATCTATATTATTCTTTTATCTGATTTTCCCTGTTTGTTTTTGCCTCGTCTCGTTTTACCTACCACTTGCCAACACAGATTCATTAATTTAATAAGGAGTCAACAGAGGAACTTCTGCATGACCACATGACCTCCTAATAACAACATTGAAATAGCCCTCAATCTTTACTAGTATCAGCTTGAGAGCTGCGGCCATGCTGGGGCACCGCCTTTTAAAATAAAAGGGCTCGTCAGGGATTCGAACCCGGGACCTCCAGCATCCAAAACAAGAATCATACTTCAAGACCAAACAAGCCTCAATTGCCGTCATTTTTTTTTTTTGTTTTTAATTAAAGACAAACTGGATAATCTGTAGAGTTGCGTCACCAAGATCAACAGGAAGGTCGACTTAGTCATAACTGGAATGCCTTTACCAATACGTCTACCTCATGAATATTATCCTGGGGCTAAGCAACAACAAAAACAACAGAGAGGTAGTTAAGTATATTTTTTTACTTAGTTAAGTATAGTGGCTGCGTGGCAAGAAGCTTACTTCCCAACCATATTGTCCCAGGTTCAGTCCCACTGCATAGTACATTGGGCAAGTGTCTTCTACCTTCGGCCTGAGGCCGACTAAAGCCTTGAGTGGATTTGGTAGACAGAAACTGAAAGATGCCTGTCGTATATATATATATATATATATATAATACAACACCTGTGGTATCGATTAACATCGAAGTAACCATAGAAAATTACAGAACAGTAAAATTTGATCTTAAAACGAAAGCAGAGAGTATTTCGAACTCGAATTGCAGTATCATTTATCGGTAATAGTGATCCTGCAATTAAAAATCCGTTTTGTTAAGAGTAGCCAGCACTTTTGACAAGCATTAATTCAACATCCAGCTGTTTACCCTTCAGAGATGCTTACACTCGGTCAAAATGTAGACTACTTTATCGACGCAGAAAAGTTACACATTTCGTTTGTCTGCTACCGGTTCTTTTCCTCTGTCTATTTCATCCTGTCTGTCTGTCTGCCTGTCTGTCCAACTCTCTCTCTGTATCTCTATCTCTCTCCCTTGCTCTCTCTTTCTCTCTCTCTTTCTCGCTCCTTCTCTCTCTCTCTCTCTCTCTTTCTCTCTCTCTCTCTGTGCCCCTCTCGCCCTCTTTCTCTTTTCCCCTTTCTTTCTCTCTCTCTCTTTCTCCCTATTTCTCTCTCTCTTTCTCACTTTCTCCTCTCCTTCTCCCCGCTTTCTCTTTCTTTCTCCCTCTCCCCGCTCTCTCTTTCTCTCTCTATCTCTCTATCTTTATCTCTGTCTCTCTGTCTCTGTCTCCCTCTCTCCCTCTCCCTCTCTCCCTCTCCCTCTCTCTCCTTCTCTCTCCCTCTCCCTCTCTCTCCTTCTCTCTCCCTCTCCCTCTCTCTCCCTCTCCCTCTCTCTCTCCCTCTCTCTCTCCCTCTCTCTCCCCCTCTCCCCTCTCCTCCCTCTCTCTCATTCTGCGTTTCTGTGTTTGCACGTGTGTTTGGCGGCTAAGCCTTAAAGTTTCAAAAATCTAAACTTGTGGTTCACCAATCCAATAGTACAACTGCTCTGCTACAGTTCAAAATTTATTCTACTTTTGCAAATCTTGGTACATTTATGGCATACATTATAAAGTGTGGTGGCAATACACTTTTCCAGTAGTGCTCATTTGGTTAAGAACCACCTGCCGGATGTCCTTTTTGCCAGAGAGTTCCGGAAAACCAAATCTAGAGTCAGACAATTATCTCATTCTTATTGCACTGTTTCAAGCCTGCACCTAACTGTCTTTATACTCATTGGCTATGATTACCTAAATTCAAAGCAGGTCTAGTAGGTTGTATGATTTATTACAACAATCATCATCACCAGGAGCAGCAATAGTAGCAGCAATTTCTTAACATATTTAACGAATATTTCGTTGGTTTACTATACTGTGGTCAATTCTTCTAGCAACAGAAACTGCGGGGAACACTCTAAATCAGTTGTTTTCAAACTGTGGTCCGCAAGGACAAGACAGGGGGTCCGTGAACAGCAAATACTTTTTATGGGCAATTTGATTTTATATATGCTTTTTAATCGAAATCTTTTAATTGACAATAAACCTATTTGTTAAATACTGTTAAATAAACAAATGTAAAAATATATGTTATTTTAAGCAAATATTTATGTATAAATTTCATAAGCGTTTATAAGGGGGTCCCTAAGGTAAAGCCTGAAATATAAAAGGGTCCGCAAGTCAAAAAGTTTGAAAACCCCTGCTCTAAATGGTTACACGAACTGCTAGAAATAGTAGGTAAACCTCAATTTAATCACTTTTTCACACGTGTACACACAATCATGCATACACTATCATCTTAAAAATAGGATACATTGGAGAATATAGTCCACGGTTTATTGTACCTGAAAAATAAAATAGAATGTCATGGCTGGAATGCTTTTGATCATAGATCTCTTAGATCAAGACTAACAGAACAACAACAATCTAAGGTGTATATATATGTGTGTGTGTGTGTGTGTGTGTTTGTAAATAGTAAGGGATTACTCCAAACGTTTACCGGTTGTTCTCAGTTATGTATTCAAAATAGATAATGCTATGCCACTTCGTACCAATCCTTATTATTATTATTATTATTATTATTATTATTATTATTATTGTGTGTGTGTGTGTGTGTGTGTGTGTGTGTGTGTGTGTGCGCGTGTGTGTGAAGGTGCATGATTCAGTGGTTAGATCACGGACTCGCGGTCATAGGATCACGGTTTCGATTCCCAGACCGGGCGTTGTGAGTGTTTATTGAGCGAAAACACCTAAAGCTCCACGAGGCTCCGCCAGGGGATGGTGATGAACCCTGCTGTCATCTTTAGATCGCGCCAAGCTCACAATCATGAAGTAGTGAGATTGATTCCCGGACCGGGCTGTGTGATGTGTTCTTGAGCAAAACACATTATTTCAAGTTACTCCAATTCATTCAGATGTGGAAATTAGTTGTGACGTCACTGGCGCCAAGTTGTATCGGCCTTTGCCTTTCCCTTAGATAACATCAGTGGCACCACGAGGGAAGGCTGGTATGCATGGGCGACTGCTGGTCTTCCATAAACAACCTTGCTCGGACTTATGCCTCGAAGATGAACTTTCTAGGTGCAATCCTGTGGTCATTCATGACCGAAGTCGGGTCTTTATCTCTTATATGTGTGTGTGTACAAATATCTATCTATCTATCTATCTATCTATCTATCTATCTATCTATCTATCTATCTATCTATCTATCTGTCTGTCTGTATGTATGTATGTATGTATGTATGTATAGGAATATATATTTGTGTTAGAAGCAGCTCAAATAATATAAACATTATTGTTGTCACATACTTAATGTATGTGTTTTGTTTCAACGCTTTTAGGCTGCGGTATTTCGCCAACGGAATGTCTCTTTAAAACGTAGAGTGTTAAAAAACACAGAATACTTCAAAACCAGGTGAAGCAAATCGCCTCGTAGGAGAACGAGAACGGTAGATGTCGATATTTGACTGTTTATTTCAGCTCATCAGTACTGTATACTCGAGTAACCCTCGAAACGAATTCAGATCGCTGGTCCACGATATATACAAATAGCTTAAAATCTCTCTGCTGAAGTGCGACAGAGCCGCACAAGTAAAATAAAATTCAGTTTTGAGTTAGAAGCCGCACCAATAATGTAAACATTTTTGATGTCACATAATGTATATGTTTTGTTTAAACGCTTTTAAGCCGCTGTATTTCGACAGGAAAGATAAAGTTGAACCCTGAAGAAAGTTTTCCATCAGCCTCGGGCCGTGGGGAGACACACCTGCTCGTCCTCCAGTGTAGTGTGCAAACTCAGAATGTAACATGTGAACTCAGAAGAAATACTGCGAAGCATTCTGTTCGACGCGCTAATAAGTCTGTAAAACATTCTATCGACGTTATTAATAGTAGTAATTTTTTAAATAAGCACAAAACCAGAAATTTGTTGACCAGCGTTAGCCCGATTGAAATGGACCCAGTACTTTAATGACACTTTACTGATCCCGGAAGAATAAAAAGCAAAGTTCAACCTTGCGAGATTTGAACCCAGATCATACAGGAACGTAAATAGAAAATAGCAATGTATATTTACCCGATACCCCAACGATTCTTCCAAACCATCAAGCATCACTTCTACGACGTTTTGTGATTCGGAAAAAAATTATAGTTTTAATGTATTCAGCCGTTTATATCTTTATCTAGGTATTCTTTAGCTAAAGTGGAGGCGCAATGGCCCAGTGGTTAGGGCAGCGGACTCGCGGTCACAGGATTGCAGTTTCGATTCCCAGACCGGGCGTTGTGAGTGTTTATTGAACGAAAACACCTAAAGCTCCATGAGGCTCCGGCAGGGGATGGTGGTGAACCCTGCTGTACTCTTTCACCACAACTTTCTCTTACTCTTACTTCCTGTTTCTGTTGTGCCTGTAATTCAAAGGGTCAGCCTTGTCACACTGTGTCACGCTGAATATCCCCGAGAACTACGTTAAGGGTACGCGTGTCTGTGGAGTGCTCAGCCACTTGCACGTTAATTTCACGAGCAGGCTGTTCCGTTGATCGGATCAACTGGAACCCTCGACGTCGTAAGCGACGGAGTGCCAACAACTTTAGCTAAAAACGATTGTCTTACATTTCTGTGATATTTTCAAATCAGGTCATCTATTTCACTTTTCCCGGGTTCAGGTCCAATAATCCTTATATATGTTAAATATATCTTTCAAAATGTATCTTAGGTGCAGTGAAGCATAGTTTGTTCCTTTGGATTTCTTATCTGATAACCGAGAGTTTGCTGCAGCTATTGTTCATATTGAATGTGTGTGTGCGTGCGCGTGTTTTTATATACATACTTACATATACATATACATATACGCATATATTCATATACATATATATGTGTGTGTGTGTGTGTGTGTGAATGTGTTAATGCATATGTTTGTATATATATGTATATATAGATATATATTATACATACGTACGTACGTACGTACATACATAATACATACATACATGCATATATACATATGTGCATACACACACATACATGCACATACATATATAATATAAAGAGAGAGAGAGAGGGGGGGAGACAAACAGACAGACAGAGATCTTATCATTAATGATAAGTGTCATGTACAAAACTCGCGTTCCGAGTATCATTTCGAAACTTCTGCCGATTAAATGTGTGTGTGTGTGTGTGTGTGTGTGTGTGTGTTTTCTGTTTGTGTATGTTGTGCGTGTCTGCATGTGCTCGTAAAGACGGTGAGTTGGCAGAGAATCGTTAGCACGAAGTACAATGCTTGGCGACATTTCTTCCGGTTCTTTACATACTGAGCTCAAAAGACGTCGAGGTGAACTCTGCCTTTCATCCTTTCCTGGCCGATATTATAAGAGAAGTAGTCAAGTACTGGGGCCGATGTAATCAATGAGTCTAATACCCTAAAAAAATTGCTAGTCTTGAACCCTGCAACGGACCAGTGTCCCGTTCAGGGAGAATGTTGTGATCTCGTTCGCTTGTACGCCATGTAAACCGGGTAAGTGATCTTATGAGTCCAAAGGGTCGAGAGAAATAGAACATGAATGGAAACATAGTTATATGTGTGTGTGCATATTATGGGTGCATGTAAAAACCAAGTGACTTCGTTAGGTCGAATGATATAAAATTACGATGTGTTTCATAACCGACTGGGCTGTTGGAACAACTCCGAAGATTTACTTTACATTGCAATTCGTATATCTAGAACATGTGATCTATTTCAAGCTGCAACTTCGAAGCGAATTGAACTTAATAATTTCAGTTGTAACATCCTTTAATCATTATTCATAGAAAAGAAAACGGAGCCACCGAGATTACTTGTTACAGATGCAACACTAAACCAGTTAACATGGATACCTTGTTGGAACACCAAATACTGAGTTATTAGCCTCGAGAGATCTTCTCATACAGGCATTTGGCACATGAAAACACGCAGATAGATCATAGCAGACTACATTCGTCTGCTACAATCTATGTGTGTGTACCAAACGCCAACATGAGAGGATCTCCCGAGGCTGTTGTTGGCACTCCGTCGCTTACGACGTCAAGGGTTCCAGTTGATTCGATCAACGGAACAGCCTGCTCGTGAAATTAACGTGCAAGTGGCTGAGCACTCCACAGACACGTGTACCCTTAACGTAGTTCTCGGGGATATTCAGCGTGACACAGTGTGACAAGGCTGACCCTTTGAATTACTGGCACAACAGAATCAGGAAGTAAGAGTGAGAGAAAGTTGTGGTGAAAGAGTACAGCAGGGTTCGCCACCATCCCCTGCCGGAGCCTCGTGGAGCTTTAGGTGTTTTCGCTCAATAAACACTCACAACGCCCGGTCTCGGAATCGAAACCGCGATCCGCTGCCCTAACCACTGGGCCATTGCGCCTCCACTGCCTCCCGAGGTTAACGACGCAGTATTCGAGTATTCGGTGTTCTAGCAAGACATCCATGTTACGTTGAAAATGATGATCACCTTTTGGCAATGATACTGCTTCCGTCGTTAATAGTTAATAACTAAGCCAATTAATTTTTCTTAATACTCTCCCCTTTAGAAGGACGATAGACTGTTTTTGTAAGTACAGTGAAGCTACCACTGTATTTCTAAAATGTTCATGAGTGAGTGATGAAAACTGAATAAAACTGTATTTGGGTCTGATATTGTTACCTTATTGTATATTGTTAGCCTGTAAGAAAATTAGTTTAGTTTAGGCGTGGCTGTGTAGTAAAACGTTTGCTTCTCAGCCACATGGTTCTTGGTTCAGTCCCATTAAGTGGCAGCTTTGGCAAGTGTCTTCTACTATAACCTCGGGCCTATCAAAGTCCTGTGAGTGAATTTGATTGAAGGAAACTGAAACAAGCCCATCGAATAGATATGTGTGTGTGTGTGTGTGTGTGTGTGTCTGTGTGTGTGCGTGATTGTGCCTGTGTTCAACTCCCAACCACACCACCACTTGACAACCAGTGTTGACGTGTTGACATTCCCGTAACTGAAGTTAATCCGTTGAACGAATTTTCTCAAGGTGGTGCCCTGACATGGCTGTCATCTCAAGTAAAAGATAAAGATATATCCAGTAATGAATGATCTTACAAATTGTTGGTAAACGCAGGCATGGCTGAGTGGTTAAAATGGTCGTTCTGTAGTGATGAGGTTTCGGGTTCGATTTCACTGCGAACCATCTTGGGCAAGAGTCTTTGCCAAAGCCATAGTCTCCAGTCAACTCAAGCCTTGTGAGTCCACTTGATTAAACGGAAACTGCGTGGAAACTTCTCGGACGAGTTTTACCTGTAATTCGAACATCTAATCTTGTCACATAATGGGTCAGGCTGATTCAGCTTTGGAGTTTCTTTAAGGATGCGTGTGCCTTTATGCGTTAATTTAACGATCAAATGTTCAGTTGATTGAACAATTGAACGCTCATCGTCGAAACTGATAGGAAATTCATCAATATATATTGGATAGTGCAAGTTTGATTTTGAAGTAAGTGGGACAGTGTCTACGAAAAGAAGATTCGTCTTCCTTCTTGTTACAGTCACATGTTTAGAATGTTTGCATATAACCATCTGATCGCTCAACACGGCACTTTGGGCAAGTGTTTTTTACGATGGTCTTGGTTTACCCCAAATTTAAATGGAAATAGGTTGACGATGATTATAGGAAGCTAGTCCAGTGGATTCTACATATTTTTGTGTGGTAGAGTAACAGACTAAATCCATTGTCCATTAACACATGGCCCACATGGCCAATCCATATGGCACTTATATTCCTTTAGCAGATAAAAGTCTATCGCAAGCACTCTAACCATCTCCCTTTCTTCAACTAGTCTTGGAGATCCTAAAGAACGGATCATAGGTACTGCGCTTCCTCCTGTGACTAAGCAATAAAACAAATATCTTTTATAAAATAGTGCAGTCTTTTAACCACTTCTCTGGTTATACACTATAAACTACGCACCCATTTCTATTTTGACCTCACCTAGATTATCTATGTAGGTGAGACTATACAAGTGTAACTTATTGCGTCTTACTGAATCATGGAAATAGAGAACAAGCTTTTGGCACGGCTCTCCGTGAATCTCACTCATTTTTCTTCCTCAGCGCTCACTATCAATAAAAGTTTCATTTAACATTGAATCCTTTTGAACACTAATACATATTTCATATTCACGGCGTTATATTCAAACAACACTGTTAAATTGCTGCCTCATATTTATAAAGCAACGATTTGACATTAATCAATAGGGTGACTTTATGGTATTCTTTCGTCCTGGCTCTTTACGCTCTATGTGTATTTGTGTGTGTGTATCTAATCTATCTATCTATCTATCTATCTATCTATCTATCTATCTATCTATCTATCTATCTATCTATCTATATGTATATATATATATATATATATATATATATATATATATATATATATATATATATATATATATATACATATATATATGCGCATATGCATATATGTAATACTTACACACACACACACACACACACACACACACACACACACACACACACACATATATATATACATGCACATATGGGTACAGGACGTCACAAAACGTAAGCAACATGAAATACGAAATATGAAAACGTGAAATACAAAGGCAAACTTTTGTGTGTGAATAACGAAAGAAACAAATGGAAAACAAGACAAGTAACATAAGGAAAGACCCATCATCAGTTGTCGGCTGTTTATGTACTCCCCATTTTGAGCAATTCTTGAGAAAACAGTTGTTCCCGCGAACCAAAATAAAATTTGGGATTTGCGGAGGGTCAAATTTGGTAACAAAAACAGGATAGTGAAAACAAACAGTGAGGGCCGCTAGGCCATGCGAGGTAAGGTTGCAAAAGCTGGAGGAACATTCTTTGACAGGAGAGTAGACAGACAGGAATGCGTCTGGTCTGTGCGACAGACCGAAGGAAAAAGTGTTCACGTGAGGAAAAGAAAGATGACCGATGGTCACGTGTAAGCAACGAGAGAGTAAAGGAGGAAGAAGAAGAGAGAAGGACAGATAGAAAATGGTGAAGGGGAGAAGAAAGAATTAGAGAAAGGAAGAGAGAGAAAACGAAAGCGGGGAGAGAGAGAGAGAGAGAGAGAGAGAGAGAACAGTACAGGGCAGTCGCATCAAAATTTTAAAGATAAATGGATGCGTAGCGTTCAATCACACAATAATATTATATATATATATATATATATATATATATATATATATATATATATATATATATATATATATATATATATATATGTACATATATGTACATACTTACATATATAGATGCACATATGGGTACAGGACGTCACAAAACGTAAACAACATGAAATACGAAATACATAAAACGTGAAATACGATGACAAACTTTTGTGTGCGAACAACGAAAGAAACAAATGGAAAACAAGGCAATTAACATAACGAACGACCCTTCATCAGTTGTCGGCTGTTTATCTACTCCACATTTCGAGCAATCCACGACAACATGTGCCTTCCAGAAAACAGTTGCCCCCGCGACGCAAAATAGAATTTAGGATTTGCGGAGGGTCAAAGTTCTTAACAAAATCAGGTTAGTGAAAAGAAACATAATGGTATTTATATAAGCTCAAAGCTTATGGCGATCACCGTGCAATGACTAAGGAAAATAGTCTAATAAAGGGGCATATAAGCACACGACAAAAAATGGAAGGCTTTCCTGGCAGAAAAAAGAAGGCTTTCCTATCCGCATGGATAGGAAAGCCTTCTTTTTTCTGTCGTGGGCTTATATGCCCCTTTATTAGACTATTTTCCTTAGTCATTGCGCGATGGTGACCATAAGCTTTAAGCTTATATAAATACCATTATTATTTACAGGATTGTATTACACGGCACCGTATATTAAAACCATTCGCACCGATATATATATATATATATATATATATATATATATGAATGTGTATGTATATATGCGTGCGTATATGTATGTATGTATGTAGCTATGTATGTATGCATATGTACTGGAACGGTTTCAGCTACACATCGCATGATCTGCTGCTCCAGTGACCAAATAGGAAGTTGACTGGTGTATTAATACTATTTCAGGTAACGGTCAGGTTAAAGGTTATATAATTCTCCGTCCGTACTACCTCCTCTATTAATTGGCCGACTGGCAGAAAGAAAGGTGAAGTCAGAGTGGAGGTTTCGGTAGGTAGACAACCGTAAATGAAAGGGAGAAAAAGGTAAAGTAAGAAAAAAAGAAACAGAAAACAAAAGAAAGATGGAAGACAAGAAGGGAAACAAAGATTAATAAAAAGAAAATAAGTGGGGGAGAGAAAGTATAGGCGGTACTGGACAGCAGTAGAATCGGTGGCACACAATAGTCTCACTGGTTGACCACAAGCGAAGATCATTGCTTATGCGGTGTAAATTATTGTGATTAAATGTTTCGGTGAAAAAGCCGTTTAAAAGAGACATCCTCTACTACCAACACCTAACCACCATCTATCTATCTATCTATCTATCTATCTATCTATCTATCTATCTATCTATCTATCTATCTATCTATCTATCTATCTATCGGCGCCTTGTTCGTCATCGTTGTCACAACAGCGACAGGAAGTGAGAAAAAAAAACTTTCAAAATGGCCACAATCGTAAATAACCCAATTTCCTATTGATTTGCTAAGTTCGGAACGGAATAAGAAAGGGAAAAAAATCTACTGGAATTATGTTTCCTTCCCTTGATCGTTGTGCATACATAATGCATACATACATACATACATACATACATACATAAATACATACATACATACATCTTGATAAGATCCAAGCCATTGATGTGAACACCCGAAAAATACTAACAGGTACATAATTTCCACATAAACATGACGTAGACCGCTTCTACCTGAAACTTAAACAAGGCGGCAGAGGCTTAACATCTATCCAAAATGCCTTTTGATCTCGCATCATATACATTCGGCAACATCTTTTAACCACCAAGTGTCGAAGTGCATTCCTTGACCAAGTTTGCATACATGAGGCTGATAACATCATAAGACTTGGAGGGCAGCTCCTTGAGCCACATTCTTTGTCTGATAACCTAGAATACATGGCCAAAGAAGTCGCACGACTCTACCGCAACATATCATCCGATGAAAGGATGAGCCTATATGAGCAGAATACTATGCATGGATATGTTAGTAGAAAGCTCTGAGATGATAGTAACATCGATCATCAAAGCAGTTTATCATGGACGAAAAGCCGGATTACTACCTCCCACTTCGAAGGGTATGTGTTTGCAATCCAGGAACAGGAGATATCAGCCAAGTACCTGATGCACAAAAGGCATAGAGATGCAGGAAAAGCCGTAAAATATGACAACCGGTGCAGACTTTGTGGAGTTCACATTGAAGATATCACCCACATCATAAGCAGTTGTCCGAAAGTGTCATCACGGTATTATCTACCGATGAGACACGACCTTGTTGCTGGGACACTCTATAATGAAATCTGTCGGAAGGATAATCCCGTGGACAAAGAAATAAAAACCCATAATATGGTAGAAGCCACAGCCACTCATAATAAAAAGGAATACTGGTGGACTGTACTAGTGAAAACCTCAATAAAATGTAAGCACAACAGACCTGATATAATGATTTGGGATAGAGAAGAGAAACTGTGCACAGTTGTGGAAATTAACTGCCCAGCGGATGTTAATATAAAGCTGAAGATCAGTGAAAAAGAGAACACCTATACTGAACTATTGAAAAATCTAGTTATCCTATCCAGATTGCAAGTTCAGGTTTATACCTGTAATTATTGGGGCCCTGAGATATGTAACACACTGCCTAAATACCAATCCTGAGAAATTAAGCTTCTCAAAACCAGAAAGGAGGAAGCTAAATCGAAGACTACAGATCCAATCCATCACTGGAACTGTAAAAATCTGTAAAACTTTCCAGAAGTTTATCATTTAAATATATATATGAGCATGTCTTGATATGTAACTATATGCATGAGAATGCATACATAAAACATACAAATCTGCACATACATACATACATACATACATACATACATACATACATACATACATACATACAAATATACTCTGTTGTTGATGTTAAAATACCAATGAAGGAACCTTGGATCTAGGTTAGAAACCGGTTCTTTCTCTATTGGCATGAAATCTTTAAATAAACTGAATAATGACATACATACATACATACATACATACATGTATGTATGTATGCATGTATGTATGCATGTATGTATGCAAATAGATGGATAGATAGATACGTACATATGTACACATGTACCTACGTACTTACATATGGATATACGTACGTACATGCATACATACAAACATACATACATACATACATACATATAAATATATCTATGTGTGTGTGTGTATAATAACCATATACGCATACATATATACATGTATGTATGTATGTATGTATGTATGTATGTATGTATGTATGTACAGGTGTCTGTGTGTCACTGTGGCGTAGTGCTTTGTACTCTGGAACACAGGACTATTTATGATTAGAGAAGATAAAGAGAACAGATCTGGACGGAAAGAAAGAGTCTCACCTATCTGCAATAATTTGTCAACAATTCAACCGCGGATTTCATGCCGAAATAGGCTCAATAAGCCAACCTAAAACCCACAGAGTGTAAAGCCGATAATATGGAGATATAACGGACGAATGTACTGTACATATGTATGGGTGTAAATATGTGTATGTGCGTGCGCACGTGTGTGTATGAGTGAGTATGTATGTGTAAAGTGATCAGAAACGCGCATATGTGTAAAGTGATCAGAAACGCGCTCGCACGCGCTCGCACACACAGACACACGCACACACATATATGTATATGTATATATATATATATATATATATATATATATATATAGATAGATAGATAGATAGATAGATAGATAGATAGATACGTACATACATACATACATACATACATACATACATACATATATATAGTATTCCGTTATAAGAATTCATTTATCGAGGCACACCAACATGTAAAACGCCAGAAATTAGGTAGGTATAATCACATAGAACTCACAGCAACCATTTTAATTATGCATGGAAATGGTGTAATTGCATGATATGGTGTAGTCTTTTACGACTGCATTGACTAAAGTTCTATAGAAACAATTGTTGCAAATTTAAACACCGTTCGTCTGTTAACATTTCTCTCTCTCTCCCTGTCTGTGTAAGTGTGTTCTTAAATAAGCATATTGCTTTGAAATCAAACCAAATATTGATTTTGAATTTTGGCACAAGGCCAATAATTTCGGGGGAAGGGGACATCGAACCCAGTGCTCAGCTGGTATTTGTTTTATCAATCCCAGCAAGGATGAAAGACAAAGTCGACTCCGGAGGAATTTGAACTTAGAATGTGCAGACGGTTGAAGTGCCCTTGAGCAATTTGTCCGGTGTGTTCTGCCAGCTCGTTACCTTAAAAAAAGTCAGACCAAATTCATTTTGAACGCATTTAGTAAGAGCATTTCAGCCATTTTGCAAGAGAGACATTGAATTCATTTCTTACAAATCTTCTTCAATTAAGACATTTCAACTGAAGAAGATATTCTGAAAGACATGAATACCTTTTCACTCTCTTCCAAAATGGTCTGAAACGCGTGTGTTAAATGGATTTTAAGTGATTTGTTCTACTGGACACCAGTCGAAAAATTCGGGCAAAGTGCAACGCTTCTAAGCACAGCACGAAATAGTGTGTGTATGTGTGTGTGTGTGTGTGTGTGCGCGCGCGCGCCATCGTGCGTGTAGTATAATGCTAGTTATTTAGTTAGCAGCAAGTAAGCTAAGGAATGTAAAATTCAACCTACTTCTGATAATTTCTGAATATTAAACACATATATGAGACTTTTGTGCATACGTGTAACTGGCAACTTATGTTAAGTTCAAATCCAAACATAGCATAAGTATACGTATGTGCCTCTGCCAAGTCTCCCAAGATTATCAAGTTTCAGGCCAAAATTAAACCCAGAAGACTGAAATGAACAAACCACACCTGGCATAACTTATGTATTTTCTTTCGACCATTCCCCAATTACCATTTTGCTCTGTCAACTACCAGTGAAAAGTTCGCTAGTGAAATATTTCATATGATGACTAAATGGAGATTGAGTACCTCAGGACGCTAATTCCAGCCGAAATGAAGGGAAAATTGTGTCCCGAGAGGTAGTGACACAATTTTTTATTGAAATCATTTCTGACCATTTCTGGTGAGGAGGGGGGGGGGAAAGAAAGAATGGTAGGAAAGAATGGTAGGAAAGAAGGAAGGAAGGAAGGGAAGGAGAACGGGGTAAGGAAGGGGGAAAGAAAGAAAGAAAGAAACTGAAATTAAAAAATTCCATTGAGAAAACAAACCCTAGCAGAATAAATTATTTTTCTAATTAAAGTATAATTTTTAAAAAATACTGCTGTTTTCACAAATAATAATAATAAAGTAATAATATCAATTTAGCAATATATTCAATAAGTTCTTTGGTTGTATAAGATATTGTTATTGATATCCCATTTCTGATAACTTTCGACTTCAGTCTCATAAAACTTTGCTCGTGTCTCTGAACAATTTAGGTCTAGTCTTAAAAGGTGTAGCAGTATCATTTAGAAGTTCACTTTGTAAGCAAATGATTCCGATCCCGATCCCACTGCACAACAACTTGGTAAATTCTTTCTACTGTGGTCCCTGATTGACAAATATATAGTAGGTCGAATTTGCTTGTCGGAAACATTACAATCGCCCATCATATATGCTCACAACATCTGATGTTTCGCGATTTCATAATAAGCCTGTTATATATACCATCAAGGCGATCTTGCAGTTCCTTCTTTATACTCCTGGTTTTGATTCCATAGAGAAAATTGCTTCCTGGATAAGGCCTGAAAAAGGCAAGGCTTACTGATTTCGAAGTACTTGACTGCTAGATGCTTTGAAGCTTGTTACATTCTAAGTTAATCCCCTACCTGTAAGAAATTCTTATTAGCAGCAGCATAGACCCAAAGATACTTAAAGTCTCTGATGTGCCATCGTGGAACAAATTGACAAGTGGCTTTCATCTTCATTGATGGCCATGTATACAGTCGTCTTTGCATTGAGAAACAGACCAACTTTCGCTGCAGGTTTCCCAAGATACGTTAACAAGTCTTGCGCATTGCACAGTTACTAAGTGTTGAGGGCTAGATCATCAATACAGTCATAGTTAGAAGAATGTAGGAACTGGTGAGGTCTTGATCAATTCTGCTTGATGAGGGGTTCGTTATCTTGAATAGAGTCAAAACTTTGCTTAAGAATGTAGTTCACTACAATCACAAAGAAAGGGTAACCCTGAAAGATTCCTGTTGTTGGAATTTATCTAGGTGGACTGTTAGTACTT
Organism: Octopus bimaculoides; assembly: GCF_046866305.1. Lineage (NCBI taxonomy): Eukaryota > Metazoa > Mollusca > Cephalopoda > Octopoda > Octopodidae > Octopus > Octopus bimaculoides. The sequence continues at coordinate 54,396,070 of NC_142930.1, read as the reverse complement.
TGTACAATGTTTGATGAATTTTCGTCCATGATGGTGATAGCTTTAGCAATCTCGATTAGAATACCATAGTTCAACAGGATATGTAACATGACTTGCTGTTGACACTATCAAATGGCTTGGAGAAATCCTCACATATGTTTGATGCCTTTTGCTTGGAGATTCTAAGCACTGTAGCCTTTTCGAAGTCTTCAGTTATTTCATTTCCAAACAAAAGTAACCTTACTTGCTTCAGAACTACAATGGAATTACTCTCTCACCTCTGGCCTCTAAAATATACAACTCGATGTTCCTTAATAAACCTTGGTCCCATCCAAAGACAAAACCAAAATGGCAGAATCACTTACCGGTTGTAAGAATTCAATATATTGATAATGCGCAATATCCATTACCTCCGATGATGATGTAGTACAAATTCTTAGACGTTTTTTTCTCTGGATTCCTATATAAACCAAACGATAATTAAATAATATTCTTTTCTACTCTAGGCACAAGGCCCGAAATTTTTGGGGAGGAAGCCAATCAATTAGATCGACCCCAGTACGCAACTGGTACTTAATTTATCGACCCCGAAAAGATGAAAGGCGAAATAGACCTCGGTGGAATTTGAACTCAGAAGGTAAAGACAGACGAGATAATTAAATAATATTAATCAATAAATGACTACAAATAGGAATAACATAATCAACAAGCAAATATGGTTGCATAATTCCTGTTCTTTTGTAATTAATATGCTTTGGAAATGTATGTGTGTATATGTATGAGTAACGTTTGCAAATATGAGAATCTGTCTATGTATGCAGATATAAAGCAGCGCGCCAGGTTGCTTCCTTTACCATATAATATAACTAAGTCATTCGATAAATAAAGGTCAATAAAACAGTGCCACCTAGAAGTAAAACGAAGATATTATTGACAAACCTTTAAAAGTAGGACCCCACCATGGCCACTATCCAATGACTCAAAGAAGTTAAAGAACAAAAAATTAAAGATTAAAAAGCAGCCAATATAAAGGATGCAGCAGGTGGAATAATAGCAAAACAAATATTTATGAAATTTTTGATGTTCGGGATAATTTTGATGGTGTTTGACAGAAAATTTATTTTACTCATGAAAAACCCCTATTAGGTTTCCTTGAACATTGCTATGTACGACTTAAAACAGGGGTGTCAAACTGAGTTGACTTTAAGAGCCAGATTGAAATATAAGCAAGATCCCACGGACCTGATAGATAAAATTATATCTAAAGACCCTATTTACAGTGTAGACCAAAGTAAATAGACGAAGAGTTTGATATACATTATAAAAACTTTATTAAATATAAAGAAAGAGAATAATACGAAGTGTTAGTAAAGTTTGTGAGCAGAGTTGTTTGTGAGCAGAGTTGTTTGTGAGGGGAGTAGCTGGGGTATTGCACTTACGATAGCTAAAACGAGGTTTCGATTCCCAGACCGGGTATTGCATTGTGTTCTCGGACAAAACACTTCATTTCACGTTGCTCTGCGATCACTTCGACACAACTGACGCGTGGCACACCGTGCACTTATGTGTACAGACAACGTCGATTCGATGGAAGGAGAAGGAGCGAATTTATGTGTAGTACAAACATTTGAGTGTTACAAACAAATCATCCGTGCAGATTGTTCAACAAGAAATTGACAAAACCTTCATCTATCATCTACGACAGGAAAACCTACAATCAGAACAGTTAGTGTAAGAACGGAGATACAAATTGTCCAGATGAATGAATATAGTTATTGAGAAAACTATTGCTTGATATTAGTATAATACTTATAATGTTTCAGCTGCAAAATCTTTCAACGGACGATGCTTTGTGTTCTCGAGTAAAACACTTCATTTCGCGTTGCTCTGCGATCACTTCGACAAAACTAACGTGCAGCACACCGTGTTCAGTCAATGTCGATTCGATGGAAGGAGTGAGCTTATTTGCACATTTGAACATTATAAACAATTTGTCCGTGCAGGTTATTCAGCAAGAAATTGGCAGAACCCTCATCTATCGTCAACGACAGGGGAGTCCACATTCAGAACACTTAAAGTGAGAACGAAGATACAAATTGTCCAAATGTATGTCTACAGTTCTTAAGAAAACTATTGCTTGATATAATGCTCATAGTGTTTCAGCGGCAAAATTTTTCAATATTCGATTCCCAGACCGGGCGGCAAAATTGTTTTCCCACGAGAGTTCCGGACCCCAGTAATGAGCTCATTTGCATGCAGCCAATCATAGCTCACCTTGACGTTGTTGTCAAGTCAGCAAACACACTCTATTAAGTAAACTCAAGACGAAGAAGGGTATTGTAAGTCGACCGATCGCCAAGTTATGCCTGATTTTAGAAGGAGACAAGTAATTAGATAGATTTGCATCGGATTTTGCTAGGGCCCCATATGGTAAAGATGTGGATGAGAAAAATGTGGGTAGAGGGTGATGTGCTAGCAACCTTCTTCCCTTACTGTTTTATAAAGTAAACAACAACACAAATAACTACGCAGACACAGCCATGGTTGAAACAAGAACAACAAGCATTCTTAAAAGTGAAAACAAGCCTGGTCATTCTTTACCCAAGTAACCTTATCTTATCACCCATCACTTGTTATGCGCTCATAAGTTAATTTGATAGTTGAGCTCTGATTGGCTGTATGCAAATGAGTTCATAACTGGGGTCCGGAACTCTCGTGGGGAAAAAAATGTTGCGACCGGGCGATGCATTGTGTGTTTGAGCAAAACACTTCAAGTCACATTGCTCTGCAATCACTCGGACATCTGACGTGTGTCACACCTTGCACCTATACAGGCAATGCCGATTTAATGAAGAGACTGTGCTAATGAACAACACAAACATTTGATCACTGTAAACAAATCATCCGTACAGGTTGTTCAGCAAGAAATTGGCGGAACGTTCATCTATCGTCAACGACAGTGGGGTCCACATTCAGAACACTTAATGTGAGAACGGAGATGCAAATTGTCC
>NC_142930.1:54385580-54388080 GCF_046866305.1 Octopus bimaculoides | reverse complement strand
AATGCACCACTTGTAATGGAGACTACATTGACTTATATATCCTTACTCTACCAATATGTGAAATTTGAACGATCTATGCCAATTAATAATAATTAAAAAAAAATACGCTTTCTTTTGCACTATTTTTGATACAACATCGTATATCTCAATTTTAATAGTTTTCATGTTTTTAGACAGCGTTTTATTTTTAATTTCTGAAAATTTAGAATATCTGTCAACGCAAACTGATTAGTGCATCCTCATGTAATTACATATGTTGTTCTTCTTTGCATCTGGTCAACTGTCACTGACCAGACCTATGATCAAAAACATGACCATGTCGGCCAGTTTTTTTTAGGTGTTGACAGATCGTGTGCGAGCAAAAATGTACGAGCCCTGCCACTTCTAGCCAATCGGGTGACCACGTAAATCTTTCCCCATTAGCTCGGAATAAGTCTGAAGTCAAATAAACCATCATATCACTCAGTTCGTTATTTAAGCTTTCGTAACGTAGCATATCTAAGGCAAATTATATAAGAAGAGCTCATTTTCATTTAAATTATATCCACTTTAAAATTTGAACTCAGCACTGCGATTTAACGACACCCAATCTTCAGTGGTACGACGCCCTTAATACTTCCAGCGTGACACGAGTCTATTTACAGTGAGTTGTACTGAATCAAAAGAGATTAGATATGTTGATCATGTACACTTAATCTCTCGCCTAGATGAACTCCAACACGTGGTCTTTGATGTCTTTACTGGAGTTCTCTTAAACAGACATTCAGATTAAATACATGAATTGAGGATACAATGGGTAATTTAATCTAGATTTAAAAACCAGATCATTTAACCTATGTCTTCACGCATACTTTCTTCATCTTCTTGTCGATTTGTTTGAATAAATCATTCAGGGCTGTCTTTTACATGACTGCAGTCCAATGAGTGAAAAAAGTAAAAGTTGAAAGATAACGGATTAAAAAAAACAAAGGGATGAAATAAGAAGAAAAAATGTAGAAAACCGACTGGCAAAGGTAACAGTATGTTCACCAGACTACAAAATGGCCTGGAACAACAAGCACCTGGAAAAAGGCACGGAAATCAGTATGTAGGAGAACCGTTTTGTTAACGTGTCTACTATGCAGCTCCGAGTCATGTGTTACCTATTGTCAACATCTACGGCCCACTGAGCGCTTCAGTCAGTGCGGTCAAGGTACCATCTGTAACATCCACTAGAACAGTAGTTCTCAACCAGAGTCTATATGGCCTATGAGGGTCCATGTAAGAATTTTGGGCATCCACACAATAAAATAGTATGTTAGGAATCCACGATGGTATTTTAAGGGCCCTGAAAATAATTTGCATTAGATGTATGTATCAGTATGTATTGCAAGAAACAGCTAGGTTTCTTTTTCTAACGTAAAACGGGCCTCTCATAGCTCAACCTACACAAGTTAATGCGTGAAAAACAAAATAAGTACTTTGAGAAAAGTTTCTATAAAACTAGCTTTTAAACTATATTGTTATATTTCGGGATAGTTAATTTTTTTATTTCTTTTTCTAAATATAACAATAATTGTTGCAACACACGATTTCACACCAGGAACCTTGCAAGACAAATTCATAAACGTAGTTTTTAAACATCGAATGGCTATGGGGGAGGCCACCAGAATAAAATAGTAACGAAAGGGGTCCATACGGAAAAAACGGTTGAGAACTCCTTCACGAGAGTGGCCCGTTTTACCAACATTAAAGTCCTCTAGCATGTAGGTGTCACCAGCATCGTAGCTGCATCTATTAGGGCATATTTTCCGGATGGTGAACCATCGCCTGCGCTAGGCAGTACAATATGGCGAATACTTCGCTAGCCATGATAATAGAGGGATATCAAAGAAGAGAAACAGAGATTCTCTGAAGAAATCCCTTGGTGCTTGTTAACACTGACCGTCGCCTGTAGTAGAGACTAGCCTCTGATCATGGAAATTGACAACACACCATTGACCAATTGGTTTTCTTTTTCGAAAATGCATGCAGGGCCGGCCACCGGAACAAATGAAGATGGAAGAACTTTGACACTGTGGCAACGAATTTAGAACAGAACTTTCCTAACAGAAGCTGCATCCAGACAATATCTTGGATTCACCGGTCACTAGCAAACCTGCAACAGGTGCGGAGTGCTCCTTCCCACAGTATTCTTTCGAAAAGTCAAAGGCATGAAATACTGCTGCTGCTGCTGATAATGAATGGTGGTGGTGGTGGTGGTGGAGATAATGATGATAATGAAGATATTATTGATGACACATGTCCGTGTGTATACATGTATATATACATATGCATAACACACACACATTTGTTTCAGTCACTGGACTGCAGTCATGCACGAGTACCAACTTCCAGGCTTTAGCTTAACAAATTGACCCCAGGACTAATTTTTATATAAGTCTGATATTTATTCTATCAGCCTCTTTAACCGAACCTCTAAGTTACAGGGATGTAAGGAAAGCAACACCGGTTGTCAAGT
>NC_142930.1:54365580-54383080 GCF_046866305.1 Octopus bimaculoides | reverse complement strand
TATATATATATATATATATATATATATATATATATGTATATATATATATGCATATATATATATATATATATATATATATATATATATATATATATATATATATATATATATATATATATGCATATATATATATATATATATATATATATATATATGTATATATATATATGCATATATATATATATATATATATATATATATATATATATATATATATATATATATATATATATACACGTGTGTGTGTGTATGTGTGTGTGTTTGTATATATGTATATATATGTGTGTGTGTGTGTACATGTGTGGAATGTCTATTGACACATTAATAATTGATGCAGAATTTACGAATCATTTTGTATATATATACATGTATTATATCTAATGCATATCTACCATTGACTGTATACCTGTACGTGTGTGTGTGTGCTGTTTGTTGTGTTGTGTATGCGTGTGTGTTGTGTGTTGTGTACGGATGAAGTGAATGTGAATGTGTTCATGTGTTGGAGTGTCTGTGTATGTGCATATGCTAATGTGTGTGTGCATGAGTGACTCTCATGCCCGCATATGTACGCATGTGGGTGCGTTACGTTTCTATATATAGTCAAACCATTCACAGAACCGGCAAACTGCCGTGCTGCACCAACTGATGGTTCATTACTCTATATTTAGATGATAAACAGAAATCACAATCTTTTGGATAACTACCCGTACTCAGATAAGACCGAAGCTAAAAGAAATAATGTACCGAAGTAAAATAGTGTTAAAAAAAAAAAGAAACTTTGGTAAAGTTTAGCGTCTAGTACAAATAGACAATATCAGAGTTAATTCCGAAGAAAATTCTCTTTGAGAAGTAGAGAATCTAAGGTTTTAGGGTCTTGGCTATTCGTCCTGAAGTGAGTAAACCAGGTGGAGGCGCAATGGCCCAGTGGTTAGGACAGTGGACCCGCGGTCATAGGATTGCGGTTTCGATTCCCAGACCGGGCATTGTGAGTGTTTATTGAGCGAAAACACCTAAAGCTCCACGAGGCTCCGGCAGGGGATGGTGGCGGACCCTGCTGTACTCTTTCACCACAACTTTCTCTCACTCTTACTTCCTGTTTCTGTTGTGCCTGTAATTCAAAGGGTCAGCCTTGTCACACTGTGTCACGCTGAATATCCCCGAGAACTACGTTATGGGTACACGTGTCTGTAGAATGCTCGGCCACTTGCACGTTAATTTCACGAGCCGGCTGTTCCGTTCATCGGATCAAGTGGAACCCTCAACGTCGTAAGCGACAGAGTGCCAACAACAACAACAACGAGTATTAACCACAAAGGGTTTACATTAAGAATAACATTAAGAACAGTACAGGACAAAACAAAGAATGTGTGTGAGTGTGTGTTGTTGTGAGGGTTTTTGCGTGCAAAAAAAAAAGAACAAATTCGACAATGTGTATTCCTCAATAAGGAGGAAACATTCGAGAGTTGCTCATGGAAAAACCTCATAAAAACCACGGGTACCCTTTTTTTCTTTCTTTTTCTCCAATTACAGGCGTATTCTCAGGGCAGGCCCGTTTACACGCTCCATTCTCGCCACTTTCATCTACCTATCAGCAAACTAGCTAGAAGACAACACTTCTCTCTCTCTCTGTCCCTATTTTCCTTTTCAACACACGAGAATTCATACGATTATCCAAAAACAGTAAAAAAAAAAATGGCGGGGGTGCGTGATTGAAGGCCTATTTGGTTGTTATTTTTAGCACATCTCATTACCACCTCAATGTATAGAGTATATTTGTCAACACGTGCTTTCTCGCAGACAAAAGGGTTCTCATGCTTGAATTGTTAATATGGAAATAGGCATGAATGTGTCTGTGGCTTACGATTGGCTAAAATTACCCAAAATTTGCAAACTTTAAAAGCCATTAACTCTTTATTTATCGATTTATGGCGAAAATGAATTTCATGGCATTAATTAGAATATAAAACTATATCATTACACCGAATAGGACATCAATTGGAACAGAAATTGAAGAGATTGAAAACTGGCAACCAAACAAAAAAGACCTCACCCAACTGTTGTTCTCGAATCTACAGAGGCCTGCTTGGAGAAGGTTGTTTCATCCTAATTCTTTTTGCTACAGTTAAACTTCCTTTGGCAATTTTAATGTATGAGATCACTTACCCCTCCGCCCTCACTTTCCTTTCCAAATGGAACCTTAAAAACCCTATGAGGGCTTAACCGTACAGGTAAGTTTCTTTCCTCAATCCGTTCAACCTCGTCTTCCACACAACCTCTTTCACTATAGACAATAACAATAATTTCTTTTATTTACCACAGGTACATCAGATGAGGGTATTACAAGGAAAATTCACGACTGGGGAGAGCGGGTACGAAAAAAAAAAAGATAAAGCGAAGAAAGAAAAAAAAGGGAGAATGAGGTAAAAAAAAAAAAATACATAGTATACACAAATATTTTACTTGAACAGGACTTGCATTTTATTTATAATTTTTGACACCGAAGGTATGAAAAACAAAGTTGATCCCATCGAGATTTGAACTCGTAAAACAGCGAGCTGGGACTAATTCATAGTAAACCCTATAACGACTCTGCCAACTCTCTGGAGTTAAGTAGGCATGATAGATTCACTGCCTCTTTACAGGTAAGCTAGAGCAACAAGCAACAAGCAACAACCATGCTTTATCCAGATAAGATAGAGGACATCGAGTCCTATATATATATAACCAGGTTAAAAAATATATTTAAACAACTGCTTTTGTTCAGTGACAAAAGCAAGGTAAAGACTCGCCTAAAGAATAGAAAAGAAATGAAAAAAAAAAAGAAGAAAAAAAACTTTCAGTGCGATATCTGTTGCCAGTTAGGCAGACACCCTTGACGACCTCTGTACCCAGATAAGATATAGAAGAAAGGAAATACTGTGGACATTTCTATAGTCAGGAGCAGGTAGTTAGACATCGACGTAAGAGATAGTCGAATGAAAATTAAAAAAAAAAAAACTTTCAAAGCAGATGATACAGAACCATACGCTGTGTACACAACGTACACTTAACTGGTGACACGGATCATAGTAGTGGTAGCAGCAGTAGCAGTGACAATAATAATAGTAGTAGTAGTAGTAGTAGTAGTAGTAGTAGTAGTAGTAGTAGTAGTAGTAGAAGTAGTAGTAGTAGTAGTAGTAGTTGTTGTTGTTGAGTTGTTTTTGGTCGTGATTAGCCTAGATCGAGCTGACCTATGATCAGTGTAACGAGGATAGTGTCCTTGATCATCATCATCATCATCATCATTATCAATCATCATCATCATCATCATCAACATCTACATCATCATCATCATCATCATCATCATCATCATCATCATCATCATCATCAATCATCAACATCTTCATCATCATTATCATCATCATCATCATCAATCATCATCATCATCATCATCATTATCAACCATCATCAACATCATCATCATCATCATCATCATCATCATCATCGCCAACATCTTCATCATCCTCATCGTTGTCGTCGTCGTCGTCATTATCATCTCTTCATCATCTTCCTCGTCGTCTCTTTGCCATCATCATTATCGTTATCGTCGTCGTCATCATTATCATCATCATCATCATCATTATAATCTTCGTCGGCGTCGCCGCTGTCGCCAAGACCACCAACACCACTAAAATCACCACCGTCACCATCACCGTCAGTAGCAGTACCACCAAGATTAATGAAATGCGGTAAAATAAAAATAGGTAAAGTTGGAGTTAGCTATTTTCATAGACGATACAATTTCAATTCCTGATTTAAACCATTTGAAAACCATTTTCCATCTTTTAGGCAATTATGTTAATTAAGAAAGAAATGAATACCCTAGCCTCGCACCGTCACACATTTTCACAACAGTCATAGGTTTGCAAGGAATCTACCATTGTATAAAAGTAATTGTCTTTAAAAAAAAAATGAAAGTAAATTGTGATAGAAACCGGAAGTTATAACAGTGACATCCTAAAATTTCATTTAAACCAGTGGTTCCTAACTGGGGTTCATATGGCTCCCGAGGGTCCATACAAGATTTTTAAAGGTCCACATAACAAAACAGTAAATTGGGGATCCACAATAGTATTTTAAGGCCCCTGAAAAAATTTCGCTATAGATGTATGTATTGGTATGCATTGTAAGAAACATTTTTCATGGTTCAACCTACACAAATTAATGCGAGAAAAACAAAATAAGAATTTTAATATAAGTTTCTTTAAAACTAGTTTTTAAACATCGAATGGCTATGGGGGTCCACCAGGATAAAATAGTAATGAAAGGGGTCCATAGATAAATTTAAAAAAATTGTTGAGAACCCCTAACTTAAACAATGTATGTAACATGGCCAAGATATTAAACGTACATATATTCCATATGATATGGAAACCACTTTTTACGGTTATCTCTACAGATTTTCTATAGAATTATAGCCAGCACTGATTTGTTACAACGTTTCTTATCCGAATACTTCTATTATAAACTATGCGATCTAAGATGGAAAAATAGTTAATGGGTGTATGTACATATTTCAGAAGTCCTTGCTCCTTCTTCAGCACCACATCCAACCTATTGACCATCCACGAACTCATTGCTTAAGTAGCTACTAAATATAGGGGTGTAACACGATTAGATATACCAATTTTACATTTTAAACACATTCATGGCAGCTGGTGCATACATAGTAATGACTTGTAGGGACATTGTATTTCGTTATGTAACCATAATATGCTATAAAGTATGTTAAACGCTTTATACGCCAATACTGTGTCCTACTGTGTTAGCAGTGCTATTAAATCACTTTTTATGGTTATCTCTACAGATTTTTCTATAGCAATTTTAGCCAGCACTGATTTGTTACGACTTTTCGTATCCGAATACGTCAAATGTAAACAATGAAGTCAAAGGTGGAAAAATAAGTAATGGGTGTACATACATATTTCAGCATCATATTCAACTCATTAACCACCCATGAACTCGTTGCTTAAAGAGCTACCAAGTATAATGTACATAGAGTAAATTGGGGATCCTGAAAGAATTTTGCTTTAGATGTATGTATTGGTATGTATTGCAAGAAACATTTGACGTGGTTCAACCTACACAAATTAATGCGAGAAAAACAAAATAGGAATTTTTAAATAAGTTGACAACAATCGCATTTACGAGAAAATTTAAAAGTCATTGATGCACAAGTCATTGATGCAACATTCATTGATGTACATTGATGCACATTAATGAATAGTTTGTCATGTTCTCTAAATTTGAGAGAACAAGAAGTGATATAAATCACTTCTTCATGCGATATAAATAAATCATCACTTATCTCACATTGTCGCCTAAGTACTTCTTGGCGAGCATCCATTGTCCTTCTATAGTTTATGCATGGATGCTGTCATAGTTTGGATCAACGAAATTGAATGAATGCTTGACTACATCATGAGTATAGAAGTTACTGTGAACCACTTAGGAAGCCCACTCATCGGATATTAAACGTGTCTTATGAAATTCTAGCATGCCACTGTCGTCACTGCCAGTTTCTGTCGCAATTTACTTTCACTTTTTTACAACGATAAACTGCATGTTAACCGGATTCGTATCTTGATAATAATTCTCTTCAAGTGTGAAGGATTTGTCAGATGTTTACGACACTAACATGAGTAACAATTAAATCATTTCAAAATGGCAGGTAATATTTGAAAGAGAACTGACAGCTAATTTTAGAAGAAGTTGTTCTCATTTCTTCAGCTAGGACACCACTCATTTTGTCCAAATCCGCTCTAACTCCTACAAGAATGTACAAGCACACAAAAACAGGACAGCTGACAAGTACAGTGTGTCCTCACAGCACGCTCCCCAACTCTCATGCGATTCGGCATAGCATGTAGTCCTTCAATTGCTCCTTTTACGTGCGTGTCATACGTCAGCACGATCAAAGTTGACCTGGAATATACGTCAACAACTACACCTGTCAATTCAAATTTATGTCGTTTCTCTTTTTTAAGCAGCTATTTTATAGTTGTTCTCAAAGTTTCAACAACAGTCAGGATAACTTGAACAGTTATACCGTAGTATCTTTATTTTACCAAAGCAAATCTCGGTTTTCGTATATTTTTCTTTGTTTCTATTTGCTTTGTTTTTCCAGTTACCCATTTTTATTCTACTTGAACTCACTTCAAATATGAAAAAAAGTGTATGGTTTTACAGTTTGCTTCTGTTCTTTATCATTATCGTAATCAGTTTCCATGTCTCTTTTACATGGTCAGTTTTCACCGAAAATTTCCTTATAGGATTTCCTTTAAACCTCGTTTTCAAATACAGCTTCCGGTTTGTATTTACTTTTAAAAAGAAAGGGATAGAAAACATTTACTTATTCTCACACACACACACTTTCACACACACACACACACACATATACACACACACACACACGCATATAGCCCGGTGCTATATAATTTTAAAATTTTTGTTGATATATTATCACACATTCAGGCGTACACACACGCACGCACGCATACACACACACACACACACACACACATGCACTATATGATTGACGCTTTTATCTACACTACCACAGAGTCGACACTAACTTATCTCGCCAGGTTTTGTCAATTCTTTCTCTAATAAAATTAACCCACTTTGATAAGAGTTTGTGCTTCAAACAGCCTACTGATCTTTTATTGCTATATCCTCTGATTTACCTGATAAACTGCGAGCCAACGTGGGAGCTTCTATGTGGTTACTCCACCCGCAAGAATTAGCAGCCAAATCTTCTTAAAGTCACTCTATATAGTCATTAAAATAATGGAGGGTACATTAGATGATAAATCAGCATAAGAAGAAATAAATTATAAGATGATCACGGTAATAATGCTTTCATAAAAAATCTACATAATCAAGCTTGACTTAGAGCAAAACAACAACAACATCCGGCTAAATTGCTTGTGGAACAATTTCTTTTTTCTCTGTAAAAGTTTCTCTTAGATTATTAAAGTATTTCGTTCTTTCCTGTTCATAAAGGTAAGTTTGAGATTGTCAATAAACATTATGTTTGATTCTTTGGTGACATTTACTTAAGGTGTGCGAGATTAATGTATTCACAAAAGAATTTTGACGGAAATTTTAGAAAATAAATGACATCATATAGTTTGAAGTCATATATTACGGAGGCTCTGGAATGCATCATCTATGATATTACTGGAGTCTGGTGGGGAGTAGTCATTCGGAATCAGGGCCCCTTCAACCATATAACCCAACCGCGTTTGATCAAACTCCAACTTGCATCCCAACATCAGCAGGAAGCCGCTGGTGTACCCTCTATATTAAAACCTTCTCGGCAGATTCGGTGATGGAATCTATGAACCTTCCACAAAACCTCTGGCAGCCTACTAGCTTGTAACGTTACCACCAATTAATACAATTAATTTAAACATATTTAGTGTAGCTACAATGGAGTCTCGGGTTAAAACACCAAGCTAAAGAGAGAAAGAGAACGAGTACGTCATCAACATGTTCATGATTTTGAATATTGTTAGGGCCATTTTCTGACAAAACCAGTATATCAAAACTAAATACTTCTCGTAACAGAATATGCTTAGATATAGTTATTATTATGTTGGTAATTGATAATGTACAACGTTTATTGTTTCGGAATAGTTATATTAGATATATACAATGTTCGTTGCTTACATGTTTATGAACTATAGTTAAATCCGGTATCTGATAAATGAAGGCCTTATCTTCTGGGACATGGGGGTGGGAATCGAAAACTCAGCATGAGATATTGCACAAATAATAGTGATTGGATTCGGTGGGGGGGGGGGGGGGGGATCCTCGAGCAAAAAGAAAACTGTGATAGAAGTCAGAACACAAAACGCTGAGTTACTTACCTTGAGAAAAACTCTCTGAAGGACTCATGGTGCATAAAAGCTCTCGAAATTATATCGTTTACAGACAAGAAGCATCTGCTACGACTGCTGGAACTGCTAGATCACATGATTTCACTCTGCTGTGGGTTCCTCAGTGAGAGATGTTCAGTACCGCAACATCAGTCGAATCCTCAGTCAACGATATATAGAATCTCAGTGTCTATTCAGGCACTGATGTTGCCGATAGCCAGAGGCTTATTAAAAGAATAATTAATAGCGAATGCCACCGTATCAGACGATTCTCGTCTGGCAATGATATAATTTCGAGTGCTTTTATCGACCACGAGTCCTTATTAGAGTTTCTCTCAAAGTAAATATCGCAGTATTCTGTGTTCCAATACAACCTTCACGTTAATTTGGAGATCAAGATTACTTTCGGTATTAATACTGCTTCTGTTGTTAGCAAACATTTTTTTGTGATGGAAGTTGATTAGGTGAATTGAAAAATGTGCGATTAAAAAATAAAAGAGTGGATAGGGAAGTGGTAGGTAAATCAGAAGAGGGTTTTAAAAGAAATTTGCAGCCTCAACTTCCTTTTCAACTGAAACTTGAAAAAAAAAAAATCGATGAGGCTGGAACAAAGAATAAAGTGTCTGTATTTTTCCTATATTTAAAGATGGCGAGAAGACAGAATCGTTAGCATGCCAGACAAAAATTCTTAGTAGCATTTCGTCCGTCTGAGTTCAAATTCCGCCGATGCCGTCTTTACTTTTCATCCTTTTGGGGTCGATAAAATAAGTACTAGTTACGCACTGGGTCGGTGTAATGGACTAGCTGCCTCCCCACAAGATTTCAAGCTTTGTATTTATACTAGAAATAATTATTTTCTATATTTATGAAATATAAATTGGAACAAACAATAACGCGTATACTTTTGGTCTTTCTAGAACTTTCATGAGTCAGAATTTATTATTTCTGCCATCTACCATGTACGGTTTCGATCCCTTGTGATCGGTCCCTCTATTAGGGAATTAGAAGAATGCAATTGTAAAATTTCTTATCGTCTTACAAGAGGATGACAAAATGTCCCTGGCTTTAAGGTTGTTGCGAAAGGCCTGACTGGAAGCTCAACCTTCCGAGTTTTTTACTGGTCTTAGAAAAACTGAAGGACCGCTGCAAAAGTGTGTGGATTTAGGAGGGGAATATGTTGAATAAAATAATAATTAACTGATCCCCCTGTATTTTCTTTTACCCAAAGACAGGAACTTTTCAGCACCCCCTCATACATTTTGCGATATTGATACTTTTTTATCTTTCTTTATAAGAGTATCAAACAGTTCACTTCACGTTGTTTGTCTTGACTGCCTCCGCACTGAATTAAAATCTTGCCAATGTAAAGTTTTTGTATTTCCTCCTTGTCGATAAAAGAAAAGGTTAGTTTAAGACAGCGGAATGGCGGAATTGTAATCACGTTGGACCGGTTGCTTTGCAGTATATGTCTCAGCTCTTTGTGTTTTGAGTTCAAATCCTGAAATTGCACAGGCTGGTTGATTTAACCCATCACTAGGCTTAACATCAACATCTAGAACCTTACGTGTCTTAAACAGAATCCAGTCTAAAGCAAGTTTCCGAGTTAAGGATACCTTCTTCCTTCCCTCCTACCAGGCAGCCCCGTAACTGGTCATGGACACTGCCTTCCTTCGTGGTGTGCTTCTTAATAGCCGGTAGTAGTAATATGATAGGTGTAGGCCAGTAGTTCTCAAACTGGGGTCAGCGGTACCCTAGGAAACCGCGAAGTGATTTTAGGGGGACCACGAATGGACGCTGAAGTATCGTGAAAACGATGTGGCTTAAGACTGTTAAGTTTTAAAATTTCAAGCCTTTCAATTTTTCTCATACTATCATCCTTTTTTGTTGTTGGCCTCAAAATCTCACGTCACTCCTACACACTCATTTGCTAATCACACTTGTACAACAGGTGTGATTGGCCGATAAAAACTTTCCTGTTCATAACAAACCGCAAGCGTGTAAACCTACGGAAAAGCTAGTAATAAATAATGTGAAACTTGTAAACTTTACGACTTCAACAGTTATACTAATCCCACAATTACGACCTTTATACACCAGCTCAACATGCACGAGCAGTAGGTGACACTTGCAATGCTCTACATCACACAATGCAAAATTAAATTGGATAGGAAAACATTAGTGGACAACACTTCTATACTCCACAGAATTCTTCTCAAAAATATATGAATAATGATAGAAACAATGCAAATAACATAGCAGAATGTTAAATTAACTACATCTACACTAGTCACAGACAATAAGAAAATTTCGAGTGATGTCAAGTAAACCTTACGGTCAAAATTCAACTTCCTGCTGTAATGTAAACACCAATCACATTGACTTTAAATACTATCAAAAGTTAGCAACATACTTCAATATAAGGCGCAGGAGTGGCTGTGTGGTAAGTAGCTTGCTTACCAACCACGTGGTTCTGGGTTCAGTCCCACTGCGTGGCATCTTGGGCAAGTGTCTTCTACTATAGCCTCGGGCCGACCAAAGCCTTGTGAGTGGATTTGGTAGACGGAAATTGAAAGAAGCCTGTCGTATATATGTATATATATATATATATATATGTATATGTATATATATATATATATATATATATATATATATATATATATATATATATATATATATATATATATATATATATATATATATATATATATATATGTATATATATATATATATATATATATATATATATATATATATATATATATATATATATATATATATATATCTGTGTGTGTGTGTGTGTGTGTGTGTTTTTGTGTCTGTGTTTGTTCCCCTAGCATTGCTTGACAACCGATGCTGGTGTGTTTATGTCCCCGTCACTTAGCGGTTTGGCAAAAGAGTCCGATAGAATAAGTACTAGGCTTACAAAGAATAAGTCCTGGGGTTGATTTGCTTGACTAAAGGCAGTGCTCCAGCATGGCCGCAGTCAAATGACTGAAACAAGTAAAAGAGTAAAAAGAGTATTACTTCATTCTTAAGATGAGACGAACGTGAGATGAAAGCCAAGAAATGTTGCTGTTGAAAGGTTTTTTTGTTTCATATAAGCTGCAAGGAACTCATTTGAAAATATTAAAAAGAAAGAGATAAAATAGATAACTGTTGTGTTTTCAATACAAGATGTCTGTGAGTGCATGTGTGTATATCTGTGTATGTATTTGTGTCTAAATCTTTCAGCTTATATTTGTGAACGCGTGATCATGACGAGAACGAGACTCCTTGTTTATGAAACGCATGATAAAGAGATATAGGAAAATACAGAGAGTAAGAGAGAGAGAGAGTGGGTGGGAATATGACTGTGTATGAGTATCCGTGTGAATATTCGTGTGTGTTATAGTGTTTGTACTTCTGTCTATGTAAACATATCAAGACACAAAAGTTTCATTCCCGAGTCAGCGTGTGTCTAATAATATTTTTCTTTATGTGAGTATGTATGTGTATTAGTGTTTGAGCGTCCATGTATACATATATACATAGATACATAGATACATAGATACATACATACATACATACATACATACAAGCATATATAGACATATATATGTATGTACGTATACATGTTTGTATGTATATGGGAATGTTATATGAGTGTGTGACTGTATATACACGTATGTATACATACATATATTTATATATACATTTATATATATATATATATATATATATATAAATGTACGCATATACATACATGCATTCACACACATACACACACAAATAAATATGCCCCTATATATATGCATTCATATAATATGTGGGCAGATGCTTGTCTGCGCGCGCGTGATTTGTAATTTGAATATATACACATACATATACATATATATATATATATGTGTATGTATATATATATATATATATATATATATATATATATATATATATATATATATATATATATATATATACATATATATATATATATATATATATATATATATACATATATATATATATACATATATATATATATATACATATATATATATATATATATATATATATATATATATATATATATATATATATATATATATATATATATATATATATATATATATTACTTATCTAATTCAACGCGACGCATCCATTTCCAAGTAAGTTTATCTTCACCTTTTTGATGCAACTCTTTACTCTATAATGTTTCCTTCCTCCATCCTCCTCTAATTCCCTTTTTTGCTCCTTCATCGTTTTCTATCTCTCTCTTTCCCCTCTTTCTCTTCTCTCTCTCTCTAGCGCCTATTTCTCTTTTCTCTCTCTCTCCCCTCTTTCTCTTTTTCTCTCTTTCTCTCATTGCTCACACGTGACCACCGTCCATCTTTCTTTTTCTCACGTGACCACCTTTCTGTTCCTGCATAAACGTTCAAAGGAACGGACGTGTTCTTTTCTCTCTCTCCTATCTTTTCTCTTTTGAAAAAATGTTTCTCCCAGCGTTCACTATTTTCCTCTCGTTCTGGTCTAACGACCCTCCATGCTCATTTTCGTTCGGTTTCCTTGTATGTCTTCACTGCCATGTTTTTGTTCCCAACTTTGACCCTCCATAAATCTTAAATTTTATTTTAGAATTTATGGGAGCAACTGTCTTTGATGAATCGTATTGTCGTTGAATGCTCGAAATGAGGAGTAGATAGACAGTCGACAACTGATGAAGGGTTCTTTCTCTGTGCTTACTTGTCCAGTTTTCCATTTTTTCTCGTTGTTTACGTATTTCATGTTATTTGCACCGCTGGTGATGTCCTGTACCCATATATGCATGTATGTATATAAGTATAAATATATATATATATATATATATATATATACTATATACATAGTTTTAGTTTAAACTAAAGCTTCGATAAGATAAGTATTGCATTTATTTTCAGTAATATTGTTAAATGTTTTTCTTTTATTTATTAGTAAAATAAATATTTTTATATAAATTCATTTGATATTTATTGTTAGTCGAAATATATACATTGATTTTATTGTTATTATTGTATTTTGAACTGAAGATTAGCTATATTTTTGAATAGAATTGATTTTCGATCGATTTATTTGGAATCGATTTGATTTTTATTTTATTTTCTATTTGAAAATATGGTTATGAAACACGTGTAGTCATTTTTACTATTTTAACATTTATTACTTTGTACTTTTTTGATTTTTATTATAGGTCTTATTAGTGTATTTACTTATAAAATTTTTCTATATGTGACTGTGGATTTTCATGGATGAATTAAATAATCGTGGGGTTTTTTCTCTAAATTATATATTTATATATATATATATATATATATATATATGAAGGCGCATAGCTCAGTGGTTAGAGCGTCGAGCTTATGATCGCGAGGTTGTCGTTGTGAGTTCGAATCCCGGACCAGGCTCCGTGTTGTGTTCTTGAGCAAGACACTTTATTTCACGTTGCTCCAGCTCACTCAGCTGTAGAAATGAGTCACGACGTCACAGGTTCCAAGCTGTATCGACCTTTGCCTTTCCCTTGGATAAAACTGGTGGCGTGGAGAGGGGAGACCGGTATGCATGGGCGACTGCTGGTCTTCCATAAAACAACCTTGCCCGGACTTGTGCCTCGGAGGGCAACATTCTAGGTGCAATTCTATGGTCAGTCATGACCGAAGGGGGTCTCACACAATGTAACCTCGCGGACATCGGTGGCGATTTTTTCTTCCTCCGTTTTTCCCTTCTTTGGACTTTCCTTGTTTCTGACGAAGAGCTCCGCTCGAAACGTCATATTCTCTCTCTTTCCTTTCCCGAGCGTCTAGTAACACAATCTGTACCACGTCCTCACGTTGTTTTTTGTTGTTGTTTTTTTTTTGTCCTTTTTCCTTTTTTGAACTTATATATATATATATATATATGGTTGTGTTTTGGGAGAGTCATTACGCCAGTAATAATAACACACGTAGAGGTTCAGTTCTACTTCTTTATTATTAATCAATTCATTAAATATCTAACCAGCCAACTAACTGATCGTTTGCTTAACGCGTTGGTTAAACAATCGGTGATTTGTTAGTGCGTCAAAGTTCATTCGATGCTGTTCGCAGTCCTTTCACCGACCCCTGACTCTCTACTCACTCAAAGGGCTGCTTTCGTCTGTCTGAGAATTCTTTCTAAACCCTTCATTTATATATATGCAAACATACATACATACATACATACATACATATCCCGTAAGCTAGAGGGTAACAACAGCATTGACAAGAAGACTAGTCCCTACTGGACCTGCGATAGATACGTTATATCCCATCTAGAACGATATGCTTTCTCTATCCAGGAACAGAAGATAACTAAATATCTGATTAACCATAGGGATAAAGATACCACTAAATCTCCACGTTGTGATAAAATAAAAAAATGGCGGCTCTGCTATATCTGTGTAAGATATCGACGACATCACCAGCTTCTCCAAAATGTCGGCGAGATACCACCTGCCCTTGAGGCACGATAACATTGCAAAGACTATTTACAATGCTATCCAAAAGACGGACTGCACTGACGTATACATCAAAAGCGTGTCAGAACCAGTTGGTGTTCACACCTTTATAAATAAGGAATACTGGTGAAACATCCTTATAAAATCATCAATTCGGTGCAAACAGCGAACCTGATATTATTCTGTGGGACAAGGAACAAAAGTCATGCACTGCTGTAGAGCTCTCAGTGATTGTGAATGTACAATCAAAAGTCTAGGAAAAGGAGAACTTCTATGGTGAATTAATGTCGAACTTATAGCTCTTGTACTCTGACTATGAATTCTCATCTGTAGCCGTCATCATAGGTGCATTAGATTATGTACACCAAATTTGCACAAAAATCTAGAAATACCCGGTTTCACAGGAAAAGGACAGAAAAATCTGACGCGGATTCTCCTAATCCAATCTATTAGTGGGCACGATGAGGATTTGTAAGACATTCCAAAAATTCTATATGTGAGACTCTTATTTGAATAGATGCACACATTTGGGTGTATGCATCAACAATTCAACCAATACAGCAACTCAACCACATATTCACAAACACCAGGAACTTTCTCAGCTCTAAAAGTCGTGTTGTTTTGTTAGCGAACGGCTTGAATTCTCTCAAGAACTTAAATAAAACTCACTGAAAAAACATACATACATACATACATACATACATACATACATACACATACATACGTACGTACATGTGAGTGTGTGTGTATTTATAGATATGTGTGAGTCTATGCATGTACCTATATATATTCACACTTACACACGCACCTATGTGCGTGTGTCTATGTTTACGTTTGGTCCTCCCCCAACCACATGACGTCCGGTGTTGACTAGTTTACGTCCGCGTAAATTAGCAGTACGGCAAAATAGTCCAAGAGGATAATTACCAAGCTTTCAAAAATAAGTACTGATGTCGATTCGTTAGGCTAAAACCCTTCTAAGCAGTGCCCCAGCATGGCCGCCGTCCAGTGAAAGAAACAAAATAAAAGATAAAAGATATGCATACAGGTGCAGGCGTGACTGTATGGTAAGAAGCTTGCATCTCAATCGCATGGTTCCGGCGCGATACCCTGGGCAAGTGTCTATAGCTTCGGCCCGACCAAAGTGGAGTGGATTTGGTAGACAGAAACTGAAAGAAGATCGTCGTACCTATATATATATATATATATATATATAGGTTCAAAAAAAGGAAAAAGACAAAAAAACAACAACAAAAAACAACACCGTGAGGACATGATACAGATTGTGTTACTAGACGCTCATTCTTTTATCTGTTTTAGTCATTTCACTGCGGCCATGCTGGAGCACCGCCTTTAGTCGAACAACACCGCCTTTAGTTACGGGGACGTAAACACACCAACATCGGTTGTCAAGCGATGGTGGGTGGACAAACACAGACACAAACATACATACATGCATACATACATACGACGGGCTACTTACAGTTTCTCACAAGGCTTATTCGGCCCGATGCAGTTGGAGTGAACCCGGAACTGTATGGTTGGGAAGCAAACCTCTTACCACACAGCCATTCCTGCGCTTATATGTATGTGTATACATACATACACACACACACACACACACACACACACACATATATATATATATATACACATATACGAACACACACACACACACACACACACACACACACACACACACACACACACACACACACACATATATATATATATATATATATATATATAAACAATATATGAGTATATGCATATATATGTACATGTATGTACATACCTTCATCTACATGTACATATAGATACATAACTGGGTACATGACGTGGCAAAAGAACATGGACAAAATGATAAACAAGGTACAACAAACAAGCAAGCCACATAGAAACATCTCCTTCATCAGCTGCCACCATTAAAACACCAGCGTTTCGAAGAATTAAGGCAGTACGCATCGTTGAAATGGTTCTTCCCACGAACACAAATTAAATCATTTTCGTGGAGGGTAGTGGCGGACGGAAAACAAGACAGGAAAACGAAACGGTGAATGAACAAACAAGCAAAAAGGCTGTACAGCAGACGTGAAGTGTGTATGTATTGAGCGCTGTGAAGCACGTACAAGAGGGGCAAAGAAGTACGTGCGAGCTTAGGGAGTCCAAGAACGAAAAGAAATAGCAGCCAGACACACGTGACCAAGGCTGTGTAAAGAGAGAGAGAGTAAGAGTAGCAGAGGGAAAAGAAGGGGAAGAAGTAGAATAAATGTGAGCAACGAGAGGTAGAGAGAGAGAGAGATAGTAGTAGTAGTAACGGTGAGAGGTGAAGGGCGAGTAACAAGAGATAGAGAGAGAGAGAGAGAGGGGTAGTAGTGACAGGTAGAGGCGAAGAACAGTAGAAGGAAGAATGAGAGGGGGAGATAGATATAGAGATAGAGAGAGTCGCGTTAGAAAAATAGTTAAAACTTACTGTATAAATATATATATATATATATGCGTATGTATGTATATGTATGTATGTGTGTATGCATGTGTCTGTGTCTGTGCTTGTCACGCCGTCACCACTTGACAACCGGTGTTGGTGTGTTTACGTCCGCGTAACTTAGTGATGCAGCAAAAAGAGGCTAATAGAATAAGTTGTTGTTGGCACTCTGTCGCTTACGACGTCGACGGTTCCAGTTGATCCGATCAACGGAACAGCCTGCTCGTGAAATTAATGTGCAAGTGGCTGAGCACTCCACAGACACGTGTACCGTTAACGTAGTTCTCGGGGATATTCAGTGTGACACAGTGTGACAAGGCTGGCCCTTTGAATTGCAGGTACAGCAGAAACAGGAAGTAAGAGTGAGAGAAAGTTGTGGTGAAAGAGTACAGCAGGGTTCACCACCATCCCCTGCCGGAGCCTCGTGGAGCTTTAGGTGTTTTCACTCAATAAACACTCACAACGCCCGGTCTGGGAATTGAAACCACGATCCTATGACCGCGAGTCCGCTGCCCTAACCACTGGGCCATTGCGCCTCCGCAATAGAATAAGTACTATGACTTAAAAATAAGTCCTTGAAAATAAGTCAATTTGCTCGACTAACACCCCTCA